>NW_026852622.1:0-179549 GCF_026571515.1 Ruditapes philippinarum | reverse complement strand
TCTTTATTCATTATAGAACAAAAAAAATGCATTAACTACTTACAAAATGAGTAATTTGAAAATACTTGTTGTAAATATGTAAGTATGAGAATCATCACCTATAATTTTGGGTAAAATACCTTTAAATAACAGGCAATAAAACTTTCATTTTTTGCGATTTAGGGCGACCATTAAGGATTCCGCTTTACATACATTAATGACTATGGTGATAATTTGTCGCGGATAATAAATTGTTGTAGCCAATATATTACGCAAAAATTACATCAAAATGGAACTATACATAAAATTCTTCTATTCATTAGAAAAAGATGGAGGACGTTGGATATGGTATCAGATACTTAAGATTTCTTAAACATGCATTAAATGACCAGGTATATCTTCAGTATTTAATGATTGCTTTTACGAATATTATAATAAGTAAAAACGAAGATGAATTGCCATTTTTACTGCTTTACATTGAAACAAGAATTGTCCTGTAAAGATCGGAGAAAAGAGGTATGTGAAAAGTGTCGTGGACTGTTGTTCCAGTGGTCCATAAAATACCACTTAGTTTTTATGGTTTAAATGGGTGTTTTTTATTCTTAAAGTGACGTTTTCTGTTAATTATAGTAAACATTTTGTACTCAAGAACTATTTTCATTTTAATACTGTACCCTTGACAATGCAAAATCGGTGCATGCGGCCAAACAATGTTTCAATTTAAACAAATATCAATATAATAATTGAAAAGTATTTCAGTATTTGATTTCAGACACTATAAAATATAAACACTTAAGTTAGAATCTAATAAAGTATCTATACAATTCTAATATATACGCATTTTGCGTAGCTTTTCTTGTAAAAAATATCTTTTTTCTCACAACTGAATGAATTCATTTCCAACACCTTTTTAATTGGCAAGCAAAACTTACAACCAATCTGCTTCCCCCATTAATAGTTCTTTGCGATTAATTTGATGCTGTTGATAAGATGTTATGTCTTTTTATTAATTTTTGTTGGTTTTTTGTTTAGAGCATTATAACATTATCCACTAGACAAAATCATAAATGTTATTGTAAAAATAGAGCCTAAGAAATAACTTTCTATTGTTTTATATAATTCCTCGCACCAAATCTTGGCACAGACATAAATGTATTTCTCTTTATCTATAATTTACCATTTTATGAAAACACTTATAAAATACTAGCATGTGTATTGAATTAATAATCATGTCTTTTGTTGGTTCTTACAGGAGGAAATTGTAAACAATAAAACTAATCTCTTAAGAGTTAGGGATTACTGATATAGTAAACATGGTAGGTGATTTTGGTTTATATCTTACTCATAGAAATTGTACACAGAGCAACAGATAAGGTGCGTATTTGCGTATTTACGCAATTAATTTTATAAAAAACGCAATTGATTTTTTAAGAATGCGTATCAAAACCCATTAAAAAAATTAAAATACGCAATTGTCTTAAAAACACGTGCGTATTGTCATTTTCATCACCGAAAAATTAATCCGTCGTACACTCGTTGTTTTGGACAAATTATATCGATATGCATGATATCCGAATATTCCCGAATCAATGCCAACTAATCAACGGTCTCCGGTCTTCGACGGTCCCCGGTCTCCAAAGACCGACTAAGCATGAGACCGTCGATTTGTCTACTCAGGTTGACGGTCTTTACAGACCGGCAGAGACCGTCGATTTTGCGGAGACTGTCAATAAGTAGGTCCCAGCTATATCAATAGACGCTTTGAAAAGCAATATGGCGTCGTACAAAAGGGAAAATGATTTGAAACAAAACAGTCGCAAATAATCAAAAATCAGTCAGAAAACGAACTTGTTAAAAATATTATGGAATATAACATAAGCATTTTATATAACAAATAAAACAATTGTGAAAAGTTCTAGTAAATTGCTTCTTATTAAAACAGTTAGGATATCTAAATTTAATTTTATTGGTATTGAAACCATAAAATTCATATCTTCATAATTGAATACCCAATAGATCTTGAAATCGAAGGGTATCGAGTTTTTGAATACCCAATTAAATGGAGCCAATACCCAATTGCAAAGGAAATGATGGAGTAATACCCAATTCACTTTTAAAGCTTATCTGTTGCTCTGGTACATATATCGTTCCAGCTGTAACACACTATCCCCCAATATGTACAAAAGGCCTGATCTAGCCAGAATGATTTTCTAAGTTAACAATTAGATACTGTTACGAGCCAGGCGTAACTAGAAAGAAAAGCCAGCAACAAACTTGTAAATTTAACAAATTTATTACATAAAAATTATTAAAGAAAAATAAAATAACAAATTATCTTTACAAATACCTGAAGTCCAAATAAAAATGTAAATTACAAATGTCTAGTCTGATCCTGGAATGATCCTTTTTGAATAGCACAGTTAAATCCAAGTTAAATCCAAGAACACTTTAGAATAAATTCCCACAATAAAATCCACAAGAATAATTTATTTTAAAATCCAAACTCCAATAATTCACTTTATATCCAAGTTGAATAATACTCCAAATATATTGATTTCTAAAAGATCACTGATGACTTAAAAGGTAAAGGTAATGAAAAATGTCAATCTATATATATTAACTAAGAAGTTTCTAGAATAGTCTTCCATTTACTACAGTAATCATAATCTAGCAACTTCACCAATAAAGATCATTCCAGAAATTTTCTATCTAAATATAATGCATGAGTTTTCTACAATAGTTAAGAACGTTCTAGTACATACATGTAGTTTATGTTCTAAAAATAGAACAATGATAATATTGGAAATACCAACTGGTCATATATAAATTATATACATGTAATAAGTTGCATACATAACACTTCCCCTCTTCAAGAAAAAGAAATATGAATGAAATGAATATTTCTTTTACATAAATCCAAACAATGTAACTTACAAATAATATAGGAGAAATGTTAAACAATTTTATACATTCATTCATATATATGTGTATTACAAACAATAGCAAACAACAACAAAAAAAAAATTCAATCATATCATATACACGTTTAATTTAAAATACTGCAAAATAACAGTTTTAGACACATGAAAGTGCATCAGGGATCAAATTATCTTTCCCTTTAATGTGTCTAATGTCAAGACTGTATTCTTGCAAAAATAAGCTCCACCTCAACAACCTTTGATTTTTGTTTTTAAGTTTATGCAAGAAAGTGAGGGGATTGTGATCACTAAAGACAACAACAGGCAACTTTGAAGAAGTTAGATAAACTTCAAAATGCTGAATAGCAAGCATAAGAGCAAGGCACTCTTTCTCTATAGTAGAGTAATTTTTCTGATGTTCATTAAACTTTTTAGAAAAGTAAACAAACAGGATGGTCAACACCATTGTTGTCTTCTTGGATCAATACACTTCCAGCACCTATGTCACTAGCATCTACAGCTAACTTAAAGTTTTTATTAAAATCTGGTGCCAAGAGAACTGGTGCACTCTTAAGTATGGCTTTCAGGCTGTCAAATGCCATTTGACACTTGTCATTCCAAATGAATTTGTTTCTTTTCTTTTAGCAAATTTGTCAATGGTTCTGCAATAACCGAAAAATTATTACAAAATTTACGATAATACCCTGCCATACCAAGAAATCGCATCAGTTGTCTTTTACAAGTAGGCACTGGAAATTCAGAGATAGCTTTGACCTTAGCTTCTATTGGTTTAACTTTACCCTGTCCCACTACATGTCCTAAAAATGTTAAAATTGCATGACAAAATTCACTTTTTTGCAAGATTAACTGTCAATTTAGCATCACTAAGTCGGTCGAAGAATGCTCGTATAGTTTTGAGATGTTCCTCCCATTCATCAGAGTAGATGATTGCGTCATCAATGTATGCGTCACATCCGTGTAGACCAGATATTACCATGTTTATTAGCCTCTGAAAAGTTGCTGGTGAGTTTTTCATACCAAATGGCATAACTTTATATTGATACAAGCCGTCTGGTGTTACAAAGGCTGATATTTCTTTAGCTCTATCAGTAAGTGGAACTTGCCAGAATCCTTTTAGAAGATCAAATTTTGTTAAATACTTTGCTTTTCCAATTTTGTCAATACAGTCATCAATTCTTGGTATAGGAAATGAATCAGTTTTTGTTACAGAGTTCACTTTACGATAATCTGTACACATTCTATATGTTCCATTTGATTTCGGTACAAGAATACATGGAGAGCTGTAATTGCTTTGACTTGGTTCAATAAAGTCATTATCCAATAAATACTGAACTTCTTGTCTTAGGTACTTTTGTTTTATAGGATTCGTTCTATATGGATGTTGTTTTATTGGTTCAGAGTTTTCAAGAATGACGTCATGATGTATTTTGTCAGTCCGTGTGGGAATATCAGGAAATAAGTGTTCATATTCATAAATAAGCTGTTTCAGTTCATCTCGTTTCGACGGTTCTAAGTGAGCAAGTTTTTCATCCAGATTTTTCAGAATATCAGAGTTTTCAAGCTTTGCTGAACCAGGATCAGACTTTTCAAAATTTTCACACCTATTAGATTCAATTGAACATTGATTTTGTGGAACAGAGTTTACAAAAGATATAGGTTTACTAATTTTGCTATCGCTGTCAAAATATTCTTTTAACATATTTATATGACACATTTGCTTTTGCCACCGCCTCCCAGGAGTATTAATAATATAATTAAGGTCACTGACTTTCTTCTCAATAATATAAGGACCAAAGTATCTTGCCTGTAATGGTTTTCCAGGTATAGGTAAAAAGAGCAAGTACTCTATCACCAGGGTTAAAACTTCTTTCCAGAGCATTCTCATCATACCTTGATTTCATTTTGCTTTGTGTTGATTTTAAATTAACCCTAGCTAACTCACGTGCATTAGTCAACCTATTTCGAAAATCCGATACATACTGAAGCAAATTTAAAGATATGTCATCTTCAGACAGGAATTTCTCTTTTTAGAAGTTGTTAGGGTCCTCTGACAGTGTGACCAAATACTCATTCAAAAGGGCTGAAGCCAAGAGATTCCTGAACAGATTCTCTTACAGCAAATAACAATAAATGGATGCCTTCATCCCAGTCTTTTTCAGTGTCAAAACAATATGACCTAATCATATTTTTCAGAGTCTGGTGAAATCTTTCTAATGCACCTTGACTTTCAGGGTGATAGGCTGAAGACCTATATTGAGTAATTCCTAACTCGTGCATGACCTGCTGGAAAATACCAGACATAAAGTTTGACCCTTGATCAGACTGTACTGACTTAGGTAAACCAACAAATGTGAAAAACTTCACAAGAGCCTTGACAATAGTTTTGGCTTTAATATTCCTTAAAGGAATAGCTTCAGGGAAGCGCGTAGAAGCACACATAATAGTAATAAGTACTGAGAACCTGATTTAGTTTTTGGTAATGGACCTACACAGTCAATAATAACTCTACTAAAAGGTTCATCAAATGCAGGAATAGGCTGTAAATGAGCTTTAGGTATTGTCTGATTAGGTTTTCCAACCATCTGACAAGTATGACAAGATTTACAGTACCTAGATACATCTGCTTTAAGGCCAGGCCAATAAAAATGATTGAGAATTTTATGGTAGGTTTTATTAACACCTAAATGACCTGCCATGGGTGTTTCATGAGCCATGTGTAATATTTCCTGGCGATAAGATTTAGGGACCACAATTTGGTGATTTACAGTCCACTCCTCTTCAGCAGGGACATCGGGCGGTCGCCATTTTCTCATTAAAATCCCATTCTTTTCATAATAACAAACAGGGACTTGTAAAGCTTCATCTTCACTAAAAGCCTTTTGAAAAAGGACTGAAATCTCAGGATCATTTTGTTGTTCCTGGATTAGCTGTGACCTTGACAGCGTATCATGACCTTGATCTTTAGATCTTGGTGTAGAAAAGTCAGATATTGAAAAATCTGTCTGAGTTTCAGGCAGAGTAGGAGTGAGAGAAAAATTTATTTCATTATCAAAAGACTGACCTAAAAAAGTATCAGCTAAGTCAATATCTGAACAATAATTATCTTCTTGAATGGCCTTCTCAACCATAGCTCGAGTAACTGCACACGAAGGATAAAGGTCAGGAATTTCCTGCTCAATGGGGTCAGGTATCTGATCCACACAAGGAGTGTCAGTTACAAGTGGATTAACCACTACCTTATCTCCAGCTAAGTCATTACCTAGCAATAAATGAACACCTTTAAAGGGTAAGAAAGATCTTATACCTACAGCCACTGGCCCAGTTACCAAATCTGAGGACAAATAAATATTATGGAGAGGGACATTAGAAAAACCACACTCTACACCTGAATAAGGACACTAGATCCAGAAGAAGTCTTCTCAGAAAAAGGCAGTGTATCTGCTAAAATAAGAGATTGAGAAGCTCCTGTGTCTCTTAAAATTGTAATAGGAGTAGGTGGGCAAGTATCACCGATAAGTGACACGGAACCTTCCGAAAGGAATGGTTCATAAATCTCCATTATAGAATCAGACTTGGGTTCTTTGACCTTCAAAATTGCATTGTTATCAATACAAGACTGAGGTTCAGACCTTGAAGTGGTAAGACCTGTGGGTTTGGCCTCATCACGTTGTTGTTGCCTCCTTTTTAAGGTAAAGCAATCAGAAATAAGATGTCCAGTTTTCTTGCAATAATTGCATGTAGGACGAGATAAGGGATTATGACCTTTATGTTCATCAGATGACTTAGGTTTGGGAGTATTTGACTGACTAGATGAGCCAGATAAATTACCAGAACTGAACTTGGAATTAAAATGTGAGGGTGTGGACTTCCCTTTATTTATAAATGAGACTTTGTGGGTTAAAGAATAATCATCAGCTAGACGGGCAGCTTCTTCTAAAGTTTCTACCTGTTTTTCATCTAAGAAAGATTTAACATCAGAGTGAATGCAACGTTTAAACTCTTCAACTAACATGAGCTGTCTGAGCTTTTCATGATTTTTATTAATTTTCTTAGATAGACACCACCGATCAAAAAGTTGTTCTTTTTCTTTTGCAAATTCGACATGGGTTTGACCAATTTCTTTCTTAGAATTTCTGAATTTTTGCCTGTAGGCCTCTGGTACTAACTCATAACCTTTCAGAATTAATTCTTTTACATTATCATAATTAGAGCTTTGTTCAACAGTAAGTTGTGTATAGATTTCACGAGCTTTACCAATTAGGACACTCTGTAAAAGTAATGTCCAGTGCTCTCTTGGCCATTTTAAATTTTCAGCAACCTTTTCAAAATGAAGAAAATACTTATCAACTTCTTTTTCTTGGAAAGGGGGAACAAGCCTTATATTTTTAGTGACATCAAATTTTGAATTGATTCTATGTTCAAACTGATTTGCTCTCTCTTTGATTTCTAATTCTCTCATTTTAAACTGAAATTCTCTCTCTTCTCTTTCTTTTTCAAACTGCCTTTCTTCCCTTTCCTTTTCCATCTGTCTTTCTTCCCTTTCTTTTTCTAACTGTCTTTCTTCCCTTTCTTTTTCTAACTGTCTTTCTTCCCTTTCTTTTTCTAACTGTCTTTCTTCCCTTTCTTTTTCAAACTGCATTTTTTCTAGTTCAAATTTAAATTGTAATTCAAGCTCTTTTATTTTTATTTCAGAAATTTCAGAGTGTTTTTCAACAATGTGAGAAAGTGCATCTTGTCCAAAAATATCTTCATCCACAAAATAATGAATCAGAAGATTTTTAATTTCTTGTTTACGCATTGAAGATTTAATTTCTGATAAATTATACTTTTTTGCAAGATCGAGCAAATCAGTTTTCTTAGCCAAATCTAATACCTCCTGGGAAGGTTCAGCTACAAACTTTTCTAAATCAAAAGACATGACTGCTTGCTGCTGGTTTTAAACTTAAATAGTGGTGTGTTTAAAAAATTTCAAAATGAAAAGCACACTTAATAGAACAACTATGGTATCAACTCAAATGAGTAAATACGGTAATAACAAAATGTAAAATAAACAGTAATAATTTCCAATAATGTAGCAAAAAAGAAATATTCAATCCCGGACGAGCCCCCAATTTCTGTTACGAGCCAGGCGTAACTAGAAAGAAAAGCCAGCAACAAACTTGTAAATTTAACAAATTTATTACATAAAAATTATTAAAGAAAAATAAAATAACAAATTATGTTTACAAATACCTGAAGTCCAAATAAAAATGTAAATTACAAATGTCTAGTCTGATCCTGGAATGATCCTTTTTGAATAGCACAGTTAAATCCAAGTTAAATCCAAGAACACTTTAGAATAAATTCCCACAATAAAATCCACAAGAATAATTTATTTTAAAATCCAAACTCCAATAATTCACTTTATATCCAAGTTGAATAATACTCCAAATATATTGATTTCTAAAAGATCACTGATGACTTAAAAGGTAAAGGTAATGAAAAATGTCAATCTATATATATTAACTAAGAAGTTTCTAGAATAGTCTTCCATTTACTACAGTAATCATAATCTAGCAACTTCACCAACAAAGATCATTCCAGAAATTTTCTATCTAAATATAATGCATGAGTTTTCTACAATAGTTAAGAACGTTCTAGTACATACATGTAGTTTATGTTCTAAAAATAGAACAATGATAATATTGGAAATACCAACTGGTCATATATAAATTATAAACATGTAATAAGTTGCATACATAACAATACATTATGAAAATTTTACTACTTTATATTGTATTTGTTGTAAATGTTCATATTATTTTTGTTTCTTTTAAATTATTATGAGTTTATCTATAATTAATATAATTAATATGAGTGTCAATCGGATGAACGAATGAACATTTACATTAAGGAATAAAATTTCATTTGTTTATCGATAAAACGATTTCAAATGACACATAAAAATTTCATGAGTTGAAAGGAAACAGGAGATACACTGAGGTAAAATTGCAAAAAACAAACCAATAACAAATATTAATTACCGTCGACGTTGTTTATCGGAGATTCCAAATAGAGGGGGAAACAGTTTTATATTTAACGGATATTTCACACCATTAAAATTCAGAATGATTAATTGGGTATAGAAAAAGTATAGAACAAAAAAGTGAAAAAAAAGATTTATCTTTCGAATGTTAACTCCTTACCACTGTAAGGAAATGATCAGGCAAAATAATCGACAAAGGCAGTTGTTGCCCAATTCGGCGTACAATAATAAATAATCAATTATTTTCCCCGACTGGTAATTGCATAAATATTGCATAGCAGAGATTTCGTCAAAGCTTTTTTGTTCACTATAGTTATTCCCGAATTCTTTGATATCAAATGATTCTAACTTCACAATATAAGAAATGGTTTGTCTAATCAACACGATGAGGATCCCTCTTGTATGATGAAAGGTGATTTTCAAACAAGGTGTCTGAACTTGTCAGGATTGTGAGAAAGAATGTAAACCATCTTGCCGTGTAAGTATAAAATGTTTGGCATGAAAGCATGCATGATGACATGGTAGGAATGCTTGGATTGCATAAAATGAAAAGGGAAACATTCTACATGAACTTCTGTCCCTACAGAGAGTGACTTTGTCGTTAAGACGTCTTTATATCTTCAATTAATAGTATGATATGAAATGAAAATATAGACATGTATATGTAGCTTGAATCAGAACAAAAAAACATCCAAATTTTATTAAGTGCATTGGAAAAAGCATTAATGAACATCATTTAAAGTTTTCATAATATTCGCACGACCCAATCTGTGTACGACAAATGAAATAACTATTAACACCATTTAGCAAAGTCATCATGAATTTGCCTTAAACTGTACAATTCTTAGTTCAGTCAATTGAACTGTCATATTTTTTTTAAATTAGGGCAGAAGCTATTTCTGTTGCGATTAATGTCATTTCATTCGGACGTAATTGTACTGCTGTGACATAGTTTGTTAACCATGAAAAATTGTAAGCAAGATCTGAAACATTTCAAAAATATAATATTCTTAGACAGTTTTATATTCACAACTTTATTACTTCTAGTCATGTACAAACGATTCCGCAATTGGATGGTATCAACTTTCGGTCTTAGTCTCAGCGCCACATACACTGTGCTTTGCACAGAATTTTGATGCTCCCCGAAAAATTTCGGGGGAGCATCTATATATAGTCGCCGCCTTGTCCGTCCGTACGCTTTTTTTGGTCCGGGACATAACTTTGAAACAACAGAAGGTATCAACATGAAACTTTATAGGTAGATAGATCTCATTGATTAGGTGTGCAGTGCACAAGAACCGTAACTCTGCCTTGCCTAATTTTTGAATTATCGCCCTTTGTTTATTTTTACACTTTGAACATTGTCCAGGACATAACTCTAAAACTATAAGAGGTATCAGCATGAAACTTTGTATATAGATAGATTTATTGAGTAGGTGTGCAGTGCACAAGAACCGTAACTCTGCCTCGCCTTATTTTTTAATCACTGCCCTTTGCTTATTTTTACACTTTGAAGTGTGTCCAGGACATAACTCTAAAACTATAAGAGATATTAACATGAAACGTTGTAGGTAGATAGATCTCATGTAGTAGGTGTGCAATGCACAAGGACCCTAACTCTGCCTTGCCTAATACTCTAATTATTGCCCTTTGTTTATTTTTACACTTTGAACTCTGTCCAGGACAAAACTCTAAAACTATAAGAGTTATCAACATTAAACTTTGTAGATCGATAGATCTCATTGAGTAGGTTTGCAGTGCACAAGAACCTAATTTTGGATTTTTTTGCCGTATGTTTCTTTTTTTGCCTACTTTCCTGGGTCCAAAACCTTCTCGGGAAGCATCACCCGGTTCAACCGGTTCTTGTTTAAACTAGTTACGTGATCCAGTCGTCCCTGGACAGGTTGGAACATATAGATCTAGACTATATACATTAAATGGCGAATACAATGAAACATTTCCTATGTGCTTAATGTAAACGGTCACAGTTTAGTAAGAAAGCGATTTATTAATATTTGTGTATCAAAAGTTAGATAAATTACGATTATTTGGCGATTGTGTGGCGGTGTGATGGAAAGGGTTATTAGATTGTTCCTCAGAGTCTCGTAGTAATTAGGAAAATCGTAAATGAAAATAACACGTCGGATTTGTTGAATTGTTTATCTAAGTTCAAAATTTGTATACTATATAATGCCCTCTATGATATGTGCAAAACTTGTATTTTTTCTACAACACAGAGCTTTGATCTCAAAGTTTGATTGACATAGATTTTTCCATCGCCACATATTTCAATCAAATCTAATCGTTTCTCTTGTTTTGTACAATCATTATCAATATCCATGGCGACAATTAGATAAGAACTGATGTTATCACAAATAATAATACCAATTTGCATCCATTTTATAGGATTTCAATAGCATTATTATATATTATATAGGATATTATATCTGTTGATTCTCAGCAGATACCAATGTGAAAGTAAATATTATCACTTTGATGCTATAAAACATAGCATGACGTCATTAATATCAGTGCATTACGAATTGAATTGTTATAGGCAAGATTATTTTGCAATCTATTCGAAGTATACAATTTGCAGAAGTTTTCTTACCCGCCATGCGCTAATTTAAGGGATTGTTGTCAATGAAATCTTCTTTTGTTGGAACCAGTACTTCCACAAATGCACAGATAAGTAAAAATGTATAGGTAGAAAGAAAACATTTATTAAAGTATTTAATTTAGTTTGCCTGTAAGAAAGATGGAATTATAGATCTTTTATCAAAAAGTTTTTTTTATTTTATAGTTCACATACTTTCATGTGCAAACATTACAAAATATTCTGAAATTTAAGTGGATGTTTAATCTTTAAAGCTGCATTCTTCCAGAGGAGCAAAATGTTACAAAAAATCCAATTTAAGAAAAACGTATGCTAAGATTAAGTATGCTTAAGAACAAAGTAAAAAAAAAGTTATCATTCATGTAATAAAATACATGTAATGTAGTTTGATTTCTTTTATTACTATATTTCTGTTGCGTGACTAACGCAGTTAAAGTTCTTTATTTTAATACACCGCCCTCATTTTGGTAGCTTACATGGATTGTAGGTTCTGTGTAAATATTTTTAATTCATTTCACAATATTTCATTTTTAAATGCTTTTTCAAAATTTTACGACTATTAGCATGAATCTGAATGCATGCTCTTTTAAATAAATTGAAGTTTAAAGTTGTAAGAAAATATTTATTCTCACTTGTGAGCACAACTATTTTTAGAGGGTAACTTTGATATATATGTACGAATCACAGACCTTGCTCTAATATCAGGTGTTCATATGTGAATTTTAAAATATATAAATTGTTTACAAAATTGTATTATGACGCAGTCAGTAACTGTAGTCGATATAAATTGGACACGTGTACTGACTCTTTATTGTTGGCTTATGTCGCTCGTCCTTACCGTGTCGCACCAAAGCCCGCCGCTTTAAGGTCAAGGTAACACTTGGGTGATCGGCGCAAACCCGTCCGGAGCGTTACATCTACAAGCGTGGCGGGATTTTAAAATAACTTGGGACAAATGTTCCCCATAGTAAATTAGAGTGTCGCGCAAAAATCAGATGTCTGTGTTAATAGTCAAGGCCTTACTTCATGTAAAAGGTCAAATTAGAAGTTAAAACATTCATTTATAAGTATAATTTCTTTATACATGGACGGTTTTTAAAATAAATAAGACCAAATGTTCTCCACGTTGAATGAAGTTGTCATCGCAAAATGAAGGCCAACGTCACAAAAGGTAAAGGAACCAGAAATATATCAAAATATATTTTTCTGCACTATATCTTGCTTATGCGTTGAAGTATTATGCTTGAAGTATTATGCTTACTAGCAAGAAGACTTTTGTCGAGCCCTATTTCGCTGTGCTCGACATAATTATTAAAATGGCTGTTCATTGTTCGTGTGTGCGCAAGAAGATGAAGAAATTTTTTAATAACATTAATGAGTTTTTAGGCACAAATCTTCATCATTAGACTTCGTGTCATGCACATGAACCAGGCCACTGGGTCAGAGGTCAAGACCATTTAAGATGATGCAATGTCATGAATTGGCCTTCGATATAAAGAACATGTAATGTGCACATCTCACCTATGTATACATTTTTCACCCTGATCGGAAGCTTTGAGAGTCAGGATTGAATTAAGAAGAACAGGCTCGACAATCTGCCCGTTGGCATGTCTTGTTATAAATCATGATTTGTAACAGCGTATGACGTCAACATTGAGTTGAATGTGTGGACAAAAACTACATTTTGTCTTTTTAGTAAGTAGAACAATTATAGGTAATGATGTTTCAGATACTAGTTGGCAACAACATAATTCTTTGACATATCGCTTTGGACATATTCCTTCCAGGGGCATGTAGGTCTACCAAAAATACAAAGCATTCTTCTATATCAAGAAGATAAAATTATTACTAGTTGAACTCTAGTTATTTTTGTTGTTGTTGAGGTATGTTATGAATACATGTATACCTATTTTGTCTTCATTTATCGTTCATGCAAATCATCATCAGGTCTATCAGTTTGACCAGTTTTGGATACCCACTTAGTTTAGAATAAATATACAGGTAATTCAGATACCAGTTGGCAACAACAGAATTCTTGGACAGAGTTAATAAAGATTAACTGTTTTGTAACAGTGCATGACTTTCCAAAAACAGTGTTGGAAATGCTAAACAAATTGCATGTACGTTAGGTTTGATATACATGCATTTACATGCTATTCATAAACATATGTGAAAATATGTTTATGGTCTACACAATGGATGATTCCTAAGACTTTTTAGAAAATGAGACACGAATTTCTGACGCTTCCAATCTTTATCAAGTATACTTCCCCCACATGTTTTAAATGACAATAATCATACTCATTCATCTTTTAGAATGTATTTCTAGCGTGCAGATATGTTTTTGTTTAACATTCATCAACTAATTAGATATGCTAGATTAATCAAATAGTCTGGGTCATGTCCTGAAATACTGAACAGCCGTGCAGGAACCAGATTATTGAAACGGCCAAATATCAAATACCAACTCAACATTTTATTAATATACAAATACAGTTATATATGCATTTTTAAAAGTTATTTCATAGTTATTCTGGAACGCGTAACATTTAAGAAAACATTCACTGTGCTGAATGTAACAAATGTCGTATAGAAAAGATATTTCTTCTTCAAATTCAATCCGTTTAACAATTCGTCAAATTTTGTAGAACACATGTTTTTAGCAGCACTTATAAATACGCAAAGTTGTAACATATATATGTATTAATAATATAGCTTAAGGTACCTACAATGAAATAATCAACTCTTTAGTCTCACATTGAATATCATTGTCCGTTAATATATAGTCTTTTAATACATATGCGAAATCCTTAAGGATTATGACAATAACAACGCACCTTTCGAACATCGAATTGTTCGCTTTCTGTTGATATTGTTATATCACAAATAAAATATAAGACATATCCCTAGATTGTAAACGAGGATACTTACACTTGTGCGCTGATGTATTTAAAAGAATTGCAAACACATGACTTGCGATAGAATGACTAATAGGTTTTTCAAGTATGTCATTTGCGAAAGCATGCTCTGTATTGTGACAATAATATAGACATTGTTTCTGTTTCCAATTAGTGAACCAAATCCACTTAGTAAATTTACTATTTCGGTAATGGTGAGACCTTTATACGATTCGTTTTTTGTCTATATTTTTGTATATTGTGATCCAGAAATAAGAATTATTTATTGATAATAACATATGTTTGTGGTTGATAAGTGAAATGATTTAGCGTACATTATAAAAAAGGAGAAGGAACCTATGAGTTTGCCAACTCTCAGTGCATTTTATTGAATATAACAATAAATATTATTTTAGATCAACAATTACATACACAGTGGTACAGTCACGTATACACTATTAATTTGCTTACATTTTACATTATATATTACCAAAAAGAATAGATACATGTTGACAACATCTTATTTACAGAGCATTTCTTTAAATAAAAGAACATCAATTTATCAAGACTTAGTCGAGCATGATGTCTATGCAACACTCGTAAGAAATTAAAAAAGATCAACAAGATATTAATACCCGTATGGTTTAACTGCTTAAATGAATTGTTTATTAATATTACACCAATTTCAGTTTCAGTTTTATTTCAAGTAATATAGGCATCAGCCTTTATTTATTTACTTATACTGTTTCAATGTAACATGTATTATGTTTAATTACTGTTGTAAGTTAATTTTCTGAAAACAATATTCTAAGCAGGTGATCTTTTTTTAGAAATATAAAGGCATATTAATTTTATCTTTTTAAATAAATGGTAGGCTTTCAGGTATAGTTCAAAAGAAATTACATTTTGTCACAATTTTGTTGTAATTTTCATAATGAACGTCACCTGAATAATTAATGACAAATGAGACCCATATAGATATCTATACATATCTACATAATGTGGGATGTTAGCATTCCAAATTACTAAAATTAGGAATTATAATCAAAGCTTTATTAAATAATAGGGGGGTGTTTTCTTTCTTTTTTGTTGTTGTTGCTTTAATTACTATTTTGCTTTGATAATAATTTATAAAGACAAATCTTAATCATTTGACTGAAAAACAGAATAGGCTTTAGGGTTCTCAGTCAAACATGATAATTTTCTCCATGCTTTCAACAGGTGAACCTAATGGTTTACATAATAAACAATTTCTTTAACTGGTCAATAATGCCAACTATTTTAACATCCCCATAGATGTTAGTAATGATGATATGTTCATTCTGCAAGGGAAATGTGGGAAACACTATGATCCGTATAATATAGAATTACTCGGATTTCAAATGGTGCCTTGTTTTGAAAATTGTACATCTTATCTGTAATTGGTGTTGTACATTTAAATCATATCGTCTGTTGAGGCATTTACAATGTTTTTATTTCCACGTTCTGTGATGGAGAGTTCTACATTTGTTACGCTAAATTTGTTTTTAATAAAAACATGTGCAGCTGTGTATAATCAATCAAGTAGAACATTCTGATAAGAAAAGAAAACAATATCATTTTCTAAAAAAAACATATCGCTAATGCAAATACACTGATAAAACATGTGCGATAACATTTAAATAATTTGTACAAACAAGAGATAAAAGGATCTTATCAGGTATGAATAAACAAAACAAAAGAAGTAAATGACGTGTATTTATGAGCTTAAATATATTAATTCATCGTTTGAAAATAACACAATCGAATTAGTAAATACATTCTCAAAATGGGTACACTGGTATCTTTGTAATAGAACCGTAAATGTTTGATTGTTAATAAAAAATATGTTTCAATTTTATGATGCTAAGGGATCTCTCAAACATATTTCATGACGATATGAAAACAGTCAGACATATGAAATGGAAGGTGGTGGGCTTTATTTTTACCTTCGAATTATTGTAAATTTTGATATTAATATAAGAGTCACAGCCTTGCTAATTGACAACTGTTGTGTTCATGATTTGGCATGCTTTGAAACGTTTATATTCAGAGAGGTTGATAAAATCTTAATATTCCGCCTTGTCCTATCTGTTATATATGACTGTTTATTGCTTAAAGATTGGCAAAAAATAATTATGACTGTACCATTTTATCTAATTTTTATCTTATTTATCATTATATTGATTACAGACTGCATTAATCTTCTTGATAAAGATGAAGTGTTATATCTTAAACCGTTTTATAAAAACATAAGCAGTTTTGTTTTAAGTACAAACAGCTTTCGAACTAGTTTCTGAAACACTAGTTTATAATGGATGACTGTCTATATCGTACAATACGATGTCCTTTTAGTGGTTGACAGTTTATAATGATTTAAGTGTACGTTCAAACATACACTGTTTTGAGGCAGGCAAGTTCCTTATTTTATTTTTAAAGTAACGTTACTCATAGGTCAGCAGATCATCCGTTAAGTTCAGGTTGGAATGCGAATTGGGGCACTCGTTACTTTGAACGGAAGCCAAGATGAAAACAAATAGCCTACAACTGAACAAAAATCAATATGACAGACTTTCGATGGTTATACCTTTTGTCTTATAAGGAAATGGAGATTCACATGCTTAAACGCTTGGATGTCAGATCCTATTGCGTAGCTTTATATGGGGCTGATTTTAATCAGATTGGACTTTCTATGGAATACTTTGTGTCTTTTAAAGAAATGGGGACTTACATATTAAAAATTGTAATTATGTCAATGGTGTTGTTTTGAGATATTTATCTTACATTAAAAAGCGCATAACCATCATGTCCGTACATATTATACCGTTTTCATTGTCTTTAGTTCATGTTAAAACAGGCTTAACATTACTTTCAACATTATCCTGACATTTGTAGACGTCGACACATACTTCAGCAGTCATCACCCTAGACAAACATATGTTAGAAGATTTACCTAGTGCAATAAATATTTCTTATGAAAGATAGTTTGCTGATATATTGTAGACATTTCCATCTGCAAATATTCTTCAGGATACATGTAATAGTTTTATTGCTGATGCATAACATAAGTTAATATATTTAAACGAATAAGATAATTATGAGAATATAGCTAAGCTATAGTTTTTTTGTCTTGAATTTATTTACCTCATTCCAAGCTGCATAGATGGTGATTTAATTGTATTTGTTCTATATTTAATATTTTTATTATTAGCATTTAGGGAAATAATAATTTGTTAAAGCATAATTATAGCTTTGTCTATTAGTTTTCCAGATGCACCATATCTTAACAAAATAACTACCAATAATCCAAATCATATTTCCAGGCATTCGGTAACGTGGTTATGCATTTTGTATATTGTCTGAAAATATTTTATGCATAAGATGCAATATCATTAAACTCTTAAAGTGTGGGTTTAACGAAATGATCCACGTGCAAGCCATAAAAACTGTGCAATTATCAGACAGGTTTTATTTTCGTCCTTTCTTTATGTCTCGTTATCGTTCTTAAAATCCTATATTTTATTTACGTTATTTACGTATTAATCGAACAATATGTGGGTTTCTCAGTTACAAATTTTACAAAATACTCGCACGCATTTATATTTGTATAACTATGTTTGGTAATTTGCAGTCAAAACATGCATTGAACAATTGGATAGGAGAGTTATGTGAAATGTACTTCAGAAATATCATTTTTGTTAAAGAATCATAGTTATTTTTAAAGCTTTTTTACATTTAAAATTCTTCGAAGCAACTGGGTTAAACTAGTTATACACCATGTTATCAATATATACTGTTCTTCAATATATTCATATATATCCTGTCAAAAAACTATGTTTTGTAATTTGCAGTTACAAAATTTGTCTCCGATCTTCAATTTATTTGAATGTTTTTCAAGGTTGTGTCGTTTTATTTTGCAAACACGTTAGCAAAGATATTTAAACCGTTCCTTTTGCTAGTCCTTGGAATATTGTGGGCATGGAATTTCTCAAAATAAAGAAAGGCAGAATGTGTCGTAAGTTGTTTTTTGCTAGTAAGAACAAATATCAGGAATAACATTTGTACGGAATATATCAATGTCAGCCTGTATTGGTAGAAGCTGTGTCTTTTTGTTTACAAAGAATGTCGGAGCAATGTCAGAATAAAAGAGAAATTCTGATTTTGCTGTCGTAAACATTATGCATTACACAAGATTAGATTCCATCGAATGTAAATAAACTGCTGAAATACAAATGCGTACGTTTTTTGGAAACAAAAGCAACGTCAGTAAATCATCAAAAGTTTGCAATATGTGCATCCCTTATGATATATTTTCAAACCTCCAATGCAATAGCTTTACCTTATTAATCTTGTTCCCCTTTGTGATATTAAACACAATGAAATATTCGTATTTATTGTATCTTTAACTACGTATTTGTGCACATCGTTCATTAGTATATACAATTTTATGTTACATATTAAAGTTCACATACTTTTCATAATGATTTTCATATACAATTCAATGAATTAATTAAAAAAGGGAAATGTTGTCATACCATTTCATTCTAAGGCTAAACATTTGAAAGTATTGCATCCAAAAGATCAATTCTGAGTTTAAAAAGGAAACAAAATAATTTCTGAACTTGTTTGTTAAGTTTAAGTTACCATAATATAGTTATATCTGTATCTAATTACTAGAAACCTTAATAAACAATTATTACTTTACCTCAAAGAGCGTGTTTTTAATGAATCGTCTCAAAACTTTCGGGAATGATTGACGAAGAGTTACGTTCTACTTGTTCTCATGGTTGTCGTAAAACATGCGTATGAAATCAATCAAAATGAGCTTCTTGTTGATTTGTGTTAATGGAGAGAACTAAGGAAATTCCTAAGTTTTTATAACCTTCAAACAAAATGTTCTCTTGTAAAAAGTGAGGGTTTTTATCTGATGTATCACAACAATTGCGTAGCTTATCATAATTTCATGTACGATTTACTATGTGCTATAAGTTTGCAAAACATTTATTCATAGCTAACGACGCTCAAAACTAACTTGACCGACGAAGGAAAATGACAATACCACACCATTGATGGTATAAAATTAAACCTACGGCACGCAGAATTCAGAACATATGCAACATACTAGTATATCGAGATTATATCAATTTTGATTGAATAAATTTAAACATCAACCTTAATTGATTTCGAATAACTCGGTTTAATTTCAAACACATCAGAAAGAAGATATTTCAATATAAAACAGGAAGTTATATACATAATTTATATTCAGAGAAATGATAAAAGTACCGTAATGTATATAAGAAAGGCGGTAATACAGAACCAAACAAGTTATTTATTTTGATCAGCTATATTTAACAGACGATAAAAAGTTCGATTTGCCAAATTATCTTACCAAACATTGAGTTGCAAATTTTCATGGTGCTATAGAATTTCTCATAATTTACATATTTTACGACGATATTTAAACAGTCAGGTACATCATATAGGAGATTGTAGATAAGATGTATACCTTGGAGGTTCTGTAAGATCTACTATGATAATATATGAGTCATAGCCTTGCGTATCAGTGTAGCTGAAAACGTTTTATGTTTACCGAGATTAAATGGTATATTTAACTGAGTTTAAAATAGTTGAGCGAAGCCTTCTTGATGCAATGCCTCCTGGCTTGTCTGCTGGGTGTTATTGTTGATTAATAAAACATTACAAAATACACAATGGCCGAATTTAGTCTCGTTAATTTACAACCAGTCAATTTAGTTATTTAAAAGGTATCATTGCTGAATGTCTTCTTAAAATATTACGTGGACGAATGTGTATGACTGAATTACTTGTCTTTTCTTATTACATTATTTATATTAAATTACATTTTACAAGATATAAGGCCTAACAGTCTAGTCTCAGTACCGACAGCATTCATGCTGTCCTCCTGAATTTATTTGTTATGTGACTTTCAATAACAGAAAAGTGTCGTTAAATGGAAACTCTTTAATGATTTGACATTTTATCACGATTTTACAAAGCATGATTGTATTAAACGATTACGCCTAAAGGGAATATCCAGCTAGATGAAGCAGCGCTATAGAAATACTTTTGTCTGCTGCCTTCAGTAAACCTGTAAAGGCGTTATATAACTTCTGCAGTGTTGGTGCAACGTAAAGCCCACACTTTCAACTGCAAATCATGTAATTATTTTTAAGAAAAATGCTTTATAGTAAAGCATAGGAATGGATCATGTGTACTCTATTCATCTACAATTAAAATGGAAAAACATGTCTGTCGTGGTTGATATTAATTTTCATTTTGATACCTAAGTATGAGATATAACACATTGCAACACTGAAAATTGAGGCCGAGGCTTTAGACATATGTATTACCTATTCAGTATAACCAGGTACTTAATCTGTATTTTGTAACATTATTTATCTTTAGTAAATATCTCGTACATTTCAAGTAAGAGTTAGGCGGAGCCCACATTAAATTTCAATTTATTTTTATTATTTAGGTGTTTATAGAGCTTGTATATATCGCTTTG
Organism: Ruditapes philippinarum; assembly: GCF_026571515.1. NCBI lineage: Eukaryota > Metazoa > Mollusca > Bivalvia > Venerida > Veneridae > Ruditapes > Ruditapes philippinarum. The sequence continues at coordinate 158,542 of NW_026852622.1, read as the reverse complement.
CTTATCAATCATTTGTGCACGGCTCGGCATTTATCAAATCAAAACAAGCGTCGAAAAATCAAACAGTCATCCGTTGTCAGGTGATAAAAAATAAAAATGTCTGATGATGTCTTTAACGTCCTTTTTTCAAATTTAGCTGCGAAATTTGGTCGATATATTTCTAGAGTGAACGCAGTCTAGTGTTGCTTTTTTAAATACAAAAGCTTATGACAGCTCTAAAAAAATCTCTTTTCTGTGGATTATTGTCAGATAATCTTTGCTTATTTTCGTAAAAATCGAGGAAATAAAGATCGTTGTTGCCATTTACAAAGATGTTAAAATCAAAACATATGTTGCATGATAACATTTGTAATAAATATAAAAAAGGATATCTAAGTTCATTCTAAAATGTCTTATAGAAAAAGCATTCGAAAAACAAAATTGATCAGGTAAAAACACACAAATCACAAAAATGATTGACTAAGAATCATATTATTACAATTATTATTTGATCGCCATATTATGATTATATCTAAAATGTAAGTTTAACTTTTGCATAAAGTTACTGAAGAGAAATATCATATATCACGCTTTATTTATAATTCTCAAGGTATTGCCATGGATATGTATTCGTTAATACCCCATTATTCCCCAGTATGCTTTTATTTTTATTTCTGCAATTTTTTTTATGGTACCGTATTAAAGTTTCAAAAATAGTAATCACCGGCCAATTACCTGAAGAATCTTTTGCTTCTGATAATTTTTGCAATAAGTACAATTATAGAGATTTAATATTTTGTATGGAGGTCAAAGTACTACCTTCAAATTGTTTACATTTTGCTACTTTTATGACCAGTAATTTCACATCCAGAACTACTTTTATCAGGCAGTAAGCATCTAACTTGCTCTTACACCAATATTTTAAAGTAACAAAACTCTTGTGTGCCTTGTGTAAAGGACGAAAATTTCATTTTTGTCTGCTTCATAGTGTGCTTTTAAAAGAAAACATTAGTTTTCAGTAGCAAACTCTTGTTTGCCATTTTTAAAGGATGATTTTGTGTGAGCCATATGTTTAAACATTGACAATTCCAGATAATTATTCGAATACTTTTCCATAATTGATATTGGTAATAAACATTTCATAACATGGATTAAATAATATAAATGCAATTAAAACTAAAAATGTGAGGTTTTTAAACCGTTTATATTTTCATAAGATTGTGTCAAACTATAACTTATTTTACATAAATTAACTGAAAACAATATATTGAACCGATTGTCACAGTAAATTAAACAACTGAACTGTACTGTACAATATGAAAAAATCCAAAATAAATGTGATAGGATATCACATGATAACCAATGTGCTCATTGCAATAGAGACAAATTTAATATAATTCGCACACATTGTATGCTTTATTTATACATCACAATATCAGGTGTCAAGTGCTGTGTATGTGGTAGGTGTAAAAATTGCCGCGTACTTCAGTATTATATTTTTCTGATCATTCGCGACCATTGATGCCAGCACTATTAAGTGTTGAGAATTGAGTACCGCTCTTGAAGCCGGTGCTAAATAACGTGAGGAATGCTGCACTTTTCAATATCCCTCATGTACAGACTCGATCAAACCGAGTCTGCAATTTTCATGTACTTTTGCTGTTTTAAATGCTTCAGAGGGATCCCTTTTCCCCAGATATTTATATATATTTTCCACCCAAGTGTGACCTTGATCTTTAAGCGGCGGGCTTTGTGTGCGACACACCACTCTCTCATGGTGGTTTTTTAAAAATGGACGAGCGACATAAGCCAACAATACAGTACACATGTCTAATATATCGACTACAGTTACTGACTGGTCATAATACAATTTTGTAAACAATTTATATATTTTAAAATTCACATAGGAACACCTGGCTTTAGAACAAGGTCTGTGATTCGTACACATATGACAAGGTACCCTCTAAAATAGTTGTGCTCACAAGTGAGAATAAAAGTGTCTTACAACTTTAACTTACAATCCTCGTAAGCTACCAAAATGTGGTCGATGTATTCAAAACAAAACTTTTACACCGTTAGTCACGCAGCAGAAATATAGTGAAACAAATGAAACAAAATCAGTCGTTATTCGTACATTACATGTAATTTATTACATGAATGTTAACTCTTTTACTTATTTTTTTCTAAATCTTAGCATACTTTTTCTCAAATTGGATTTTCTTGAAATATTTTGCTCCTCTGGAGGAATGCAGCTTTAAAGGTTAAATATCTCCTTAAATTTCAAATTATTTTGTAATGTTTGCACACTATAAAATTAAAAATTTTTTGATAAAAGAGGTTTTATAATTCCGTCTTTCTTACAGGCAAACTAACACTTTTATTATTGTTTTCTTTCTACTGATACATTTATTTGTTCATTTGTGGAAGAACTGGTTCCAACAAAAGATTTCATTTAAAAAAAAAATCCATGAAATGAGAGCATGGATGGTAAGAAAACTTCTGCAAATTGTATACTTTGAATAGATTGCAAAATAATCTTGCCTATAGCAATTCAATTCGTAATGCACTGACATTAATGGTGTCCTGCTAAGTTTTATATCATAAAAGTGATAATATTTGTTTTCACATTGGTAACTGCTGAGAATCAACAGAAATAGTATCCCATATAATATATAATAATGCTATTGAAATCCTTAGAATGAATGCAAATTGATATTATTATATGTGATAAAATCAGTTCTTATCTAATTGTCGCCATGGATATTGATAATGATTGTACAAAACACGAGAAGCGATTAGATTTTATTGAAACATGTTGCAATTGCAAAACTCTAATATGTAAATCAAACTTTGAGCTCAAATCTATGTGTTGTGGAAAAAATACAAGTTGTGCAAAATATTATAATTAATTAGAATACATTATATAGTATATAAATTTTGAACTTAAATAAATAATTCAACAAATCCGACGTGTTGTTTTCATTTACGATATTCCTAATTTCTACGACACTATGAGGAAACACTCTTATAACCCTTTCTATCACACCCGTCACACAGTCGCCAAATAATCCTCATTTATCTAACTTTTGATATCTACAAATTAATTAATCGCTTTCTCACTAACTGTTACCGTTTACATTAAAAACATAGGAAATGTTTCATTGTATTCCCCATTTAATGTATTTAGTCTACATTTATATGTACCAACCTGTCCAGGGACGGCTGAATCACGGAAACTAGTTTTAAAAATTCAGTGCAAGGCACAGTGTATTTGACGCTGAGGTTAAAATCGAAAGTTGATACCATGCAGTTTCAGAATCGTTTGTACCCAACTAGAAGAAATAAAGTTGTGAAAATATATCTGTCTAAGAATATTATATTTTTGACATGTGTTACCAATAGTGACACAGATCTTGCTCACAGTTTGTCATCGTTGACAAGCTGTGTCACAACAATACTCGATACGTCCGAATGAAATGACATTAATCGCAACAGAAATAGCATCTGCTCTAACTTAAAAAAGAAAATATGACAATTCAATTGACTGAACCTAGTATTGTACAGTTTAAGGCGAATTTATGATGACTTGATATAACTTAAAGGTGTAATTAGTTATTTCAGTTGTCGTACGCAGATTGGGTCATGCGAATATTATGAAAACTTTAAATCATGTTCATTAATTTAATGCTTTTCCAAAGCACTTAATAAAATGGGTGTGTTTTTTCTAATTCAAGCTACATAGACATGTATATATTTTCATGTATATCATGTTATAAATATAAGATATAAAGGCACTGTAACGACAAAGTCACTCTCAGTAATAACAGAAGTTCATGTAGTATGTTTCCGTTTCATTTTATGCAACCCAAGCATTCCTACCATGTGACCACACATGCTTTCATGCCAAACTTACTATTTAACATGTAATTAGTTAAATGGGGCCTTGCGACGATCATGAAAACTTTAAGGAGATACGCTGATGTTTTTCAATGAAGAGCGGTGTATATGCTCGTAATATATTTTTTTTCTTTTTTTTTTAAATTTTATTCTAAGACACATACACGTGTATTATATAATCGTGCTGAAAAATAAGATATAAAGACACTTCCATTTTAACGAAAACGTCACTCATAGTAGGGACAGAAGTTCATGTAGAATATTTCCGTTTTATTTCATGCAACCTAAGCATTTCTAACATGATATCACGCATAATTTTATACCAGACATACTATACTTACATGGCAAGATAGTTTACATTCTTTCTCACAATCCTGACAGGTTCTGAAACCTTGTTTGAAAATCACCTTTCATCATACAAGAGGGAACCTCATCGTGTTGATAGACAAACCATTACTTATATTGTGAAGTAAGAATTATTTGATATCAAAGAAATCGGCAATGACTATAGTGAACAAAAGCTGCTATGCAATATTTGTGAAATTACTAGTCTAGGAAAAGAAAGGATTATTTATTATTGTAGGCAGAATTGGGCAACAACTGCCTTTGTCAAGTATTTTGTCTGATCATTTCCTTACAGTGGTAAGGAGTTAACATTCCATCTTTGATAATTAATTTATATTATAGCTACTAAACTTTAAGATAGGTAAGAATTTACATAGAACTAAGCTTAAACATAGACTATATATTTAACAAGATCAAAGATCTTTTCCAGTATTAATTTAAATACTGCAAAATAAAATATATATACTTTATAAAAACGAGCTTTGGCTGATACTCGATCGTATGATTATCTTTTTTTTCTTCAATTTTTTTCGTAAAACACTCATTCTGTACTCAATTCATCAATCTGAATTTTAATGGTGTGAAATATCCGTGAAAATAAAACAATAAAATTTGTTTTCCCCGCTATTTGTTTAAGCTAGCACGATATATGTACAATTTCTATGAGTAAGATATGAACCAAAATCACCTACCATGTTTACTACATCAGTAATCCCTAACTTTCGGGAGATTGGTTTTATTGTTTACAAGAACCAACAAAAGACATGATTATTTATTCAATACACATGCTATTATTTTATAAGTGATTTCATAAAACGGTAAAGTATAGGTAAAGAGAATGACATTTATGTCTGTGCCAAGACTTGGTGCGAGGAATTATATAAAACAATACTACGTTATTTGTGAGGATCTATTTTTACAATAACATTTATGGTTTTGTCTAGTGGATAATGTTATAATGCTCTAAACAAAACCAACAAAAATTAATATAGAGACATAACATCTTATCAACAGCATCAAATTAATCGCAAAGAACTATTAATGGGGGAAGCAGATTGGTTGTAAATTTTGCTTGCCAATAAAGAAGGTGTTGGAAATGAGTTCATTCAGTTGTGAAAAAAAGATATTTATTACAAGAAAAAAGCTACGAAAAAATGCGTATATATCAAAATTTTATAGATACTATATTAGATTCTAACTTAAGTGTTTTTATTTTATAGTGTCTGAAATCAAATACTGAAATACGTTTCAACTATTCTATTGATATTTGTTTAAATTAAAACATTGTTTGGCCGCGTGCACCGATTTTGCATTGTCAAGGTTACTAAAGTGAACATAGTTCTTGAGTACAAAAGTTTACTATAATTAACAGTAAACGTCACTTTTAGAGTTAAAAACTAAGTGGTATTTTATGGACCACTGGAACAACAGTCCACGACACTTTTCACATACCTCTTTTCTCCGACCTTTACAGGACAATTCTTGTTTCAATGTAAAGCAGAAGAAATGGCAATTCATCTTCGATTTTACATATTATAACATTCGTAAATGCAATTATTAAATACTGAAGATATATCTGGTCATTTTATGCATGTTCGAAAAGATATGTTTAGGAACTCTTAAATATCTAATACAATATTTAACGTCCTCCACCTTTTTTCTAATGAATAGAAGAATTTTGTGTATAGCTCCAATTTTAATGTAATTTTTGTGTAATGTATTGTCTACAACAATTTATCATTCGTGACAAATTTATCACCGTAGTAATTAATGTATGAAAAGCGGAATCCTTAATGGTCGCCCTAAATCGCAAAAATTGAAAGTTTTATTGACTGTTATTTAAAGGTATTTTAATACCCAAAATTATAGGTGATGATTCTCGTACGTACATATTTACAGCAAGTATTTTCCAAATTACTCATTTTGTAAGTATTATTGTATTTTTTTTCTATAAAGATTTTGAACTGTTTCTTATCTCAATAATGTTTTTCTAATGTCAGTTCCATCTATGTTAATGTGTTATTTCAAGGAGAAATCATACACACTTTCCTGTAATAGGTACCCTTATCTGCTAGTGTGCTCGAATTCTTATAAATGTTGTATAATTATGTCAGTATCCTATCTGTGAAAGTACTCTAAATAAATGATTTTGAGTAGATGTTAGTAGGTTTGTTGGTTGGTCGGTCGGGCGGAGGTCGGTCGGTTGTTTAGTTTTACGTCGTACCAACATAGTAGATGGGTCATATAGCGACATTCCAGCTTTACTGGTGGGGATAACTACAGATGCCTTTCCGAACAATATTTTCACTGAGTATAACCACCGATGTTCCTCACATGAAAGAATCCAAAACTTCCGATGGAATTCCAAATCAAAGCGGTGAGATGGAAAAATATATGTTCGTCATAAATGCTTCCACGTAGAAATTTAAATAAAAATCAAAACATGCATTGAATGTTTTAGAAAATAATAAAAAAATATTCACAATTCCATGCAGCGTTTTAAAATAAATGCTACACCCAATATATGACTCAATCTACCGATTTAATAAGTATAATTTTATATTTTTACCAATACGTGGTACTTCATGTTGATACTTAGTGACTTAATATACAAGGGTAAATTACAATTTGTTGACTGGACAAAATGCTTTATCTTTTAGAAATGACTTTAAATTTATTTTTCATCAAAATCAACATGACTGTTTGGGCGTGCTGCTTTATGGCAAAATCTTATGAAGTGTTGCTGGAAACAAAATCTGATTTAAGATAACCTAAATCCTTTAATACGAGACAAAACATATACAATGATTCACCTTTATCTTAAATCTGATATGAACACGTTTGCACATGCGCACCTGGTAGCTTTTTAAATCAACCCATATCAATTAGATCTTCATCATTTCAAACAGGGCAGACAATATTTTCTCTCATTGATTTATATCTAAAATCTTATTTGCTTACAGGAATAAAATAAATTGCTTTTGTGTTAAAATTTAATATAGATAAACTGGAAACCTTAAAAAACGTCCAAGACTGCAAATTTGAAAATGTTGCCGGTTCGGTTTGATTGAAGGGTGGTGGTAAATGCAAGCTAACCTTCCACGCCTCCATTCCCAATTGCCATGTTAGACGTATCATAAACCACTTTTAAATGTTACTATTACTAGTGCTTCATTGTACTAGTTTTTCTTAACGGAAATTTAATAAAGGCCAGGAAATAATGTCGCCAAAATTTACGATATCCTTAATGTTATATCTAAAACGTATATTCCGCATATGATATTCAAGGGATCGACGAGTAATTTATTGGCATATCCGGATTTCGTTATATCCGAGAGGCAACCAATTTACAAACAAGTGTCGGGTCCTCGACAATAGCATCGTTAAAAGCGGTATGTCGATAAGCTATATCGTTAAAATGGATGTTTACTATATATTATTCAATGACTCAGTACTTTGATACAGTTGCACACAATATAATGAAAATAGAACCTAATATCTATTTGACAGTGTTAAAAGAATTGTGATTTATCTCGTTTACATCATCGCAGACAGATAAACTATATATTGTCTTTTATTAATTTATATCAAAAAGTTACACTCTCGTATTTGATTGAAATCGTTTTCTTAATGGATTTTACATCACGTATTATAGACGGCTGGTATGATTTTCAAGTACATGGCTGTAAATGCTGTTGAAGATATCGGCATGTCATCATTGCCAAACATCATTGAAGTGGAATGACTCATTTGTTATGTACAACATCAGGCTGAGGTAAATGTTTGGCTTAATGCATAATTATACTATTTTTGTAATTGTCTGGCTAAATTAACGTTATACAAACTAAATATTGAGTAGGTGTTGTGATGTGAGCTATGTTCATGCCATTAGAGAAGCTTATTGAATAACAGCAATTAAAATTGACCTTGTTGAATCAAATGTGTTCTATTTAAGGTTCCGTGAAAACCGCTGTACGTACACGTCTGTGGACTCGGCATTTCACTATTGTCATGTTTAAATGTTGAATTTTGCTTTAGTTGTCCTAGGAAATGGGAAACCTGGTGTCTTGCAATAACTTGCAACAAACACTAACGAGTAGGCGCAATCGAACTGAACATCAACATCTGTAATTTTGCTGTTTTGGGCGTTCTTAAGGGATTCTTTTTTTTTCTCTATTTTTTTTATTTGTTTTGCAAAATAATGTTATCTTTCATAAAGCAGTTACCACAGTGCAACAATGTTGAAGGAACTACATGTATTCGAAGTTTGTAAATTGTCGCTAAATGATACTTGGTAGTACGTAATTGTTTTAATTTCATTTTCGATTTGATTACTTTGCGTTACATATGTTGTTTAATAAAATATCAAAACGTTACTGAGAATAACTCAAATGCGAGTAAAAAAAAAATTCGTCTAACAAGTACATCATTGTCTCTTCGAATCTTTAGTGATAGATAACTCAATTTAGAGGTGATGTTATACATTTACCTACAAGCGTTCTTTATCTATATAATAGCTTATTAACATTAGCACCTTCTTAAAATTAATGTTCTTTCGAGAAGATAACCTATCCACTTGTCGAATATAGAACACCTTATCTACTACTGCCTTACAACTTTTAAAAAAATGTCTGCATTATGTCAGTAGAATGTCGATAGAAAACACGATTATGTGAGTCTGTACATACAGGGGCTGATTGATAGGTTTGTTTTGAGAGTGTTAAGGTCAGTGCATTTATCCAAGAGTTGTGACTATTTATTATGTTGCAGGCTCGGTTTGATTGAGCCCGTTCATGGCAAGACGCTTTCAACACTTGTTGTGGTAACTTTCGTCGATGTAGACCCAAATACGTTTTGCCATTATACAACTTAAACTGCATGTCAAAACAAAGCATTAGTTCTATATCACATTGAATTGACGCCGCAGAAAGGCTTATCGTGGCGTCTTATCCTACACTTGTTTAATAGAAAGTTATCTTCGCTCTTAAGAACTTAGTTTATCATAATTATGTAATTATGTTTCATCTCCCTTTATTAGCTATTATTTAGAATTCTTACGTCGATTATTGTTGAGGATGAACTGGTTGTGCTATCCCCCGCAATTACATTGAGCTCGTTGAATTATGGGAAACACCTTTGTAACAGCAGGATTCTTGTCCTGGTAATCATTTACAGATTAAGAAGATAAAAATTTCTCGTCTGCCACACCAGAAATAGACGCTTTCACTGACGCAATTACGTTAGAGAAGCGCTTGAATGTATTCTTAGCTTTTTATTAGAATATAGTTCGTTTATCTTATATGCTAGCATATGCACATGGGTGTCTCAAGGTTTTCATAATTTTCTTCCTTTTTTTTGAAACCTAATGGATTAATCTTGAACAAAATTAAAGTATTAGAACAAACATAAATGTCTTCCTCGCCGAATCTTTTAATCATGTTTTGTGCATGAGGTTGAATATCTGACGGTTCAAATCGTTATCAAGTATACTTCACCCACATGTTTTTAATAACAATAACTATACTCATTCATTTGTTAGAAAATATTTCGAAAAATTTATCATTCATCAATAAACTAGATATGCTAGTATATTAATCAAATTGACTGGGTCATGTCCCTAATTAGCTGTGCATGAACCAGATTATTGAAAAGGTCAAATATCAAAATTTAAAACAAAATACAATTCCACATATATTACATGAAATATAAATTTTACAAAGTTATTTCATGTTTGTTATGAAAGACGTGACATTTAGGACAACTGTCACTGCTTGTGACAAATGTTGTATTATAATGTCTTCTTCAAATTAAATCCGTTTAACAACCCTTCGATTTTTGTACGAAACAAGATTTTCAGCAGCACTTAAACGCAAGGCTATAACATATACATGTATCAATAATATACCTTAAAGTACCTACACGGTATTAATCAACATTATGATATTTTTATTTTCCTGTCTGTAAAAATATATATACTAAACGAAAAAGGAAACTTCCCCTGCATTTTAACGCAATATACACACATACCAAAATCAGGATTAAAGTTTTTTTTATATGTGTTGAAAGAGTATTTTATGGCACTAGTTTGTGAAGAATTTACTGCTAAGGGTTTATCTGAATGGAGAAAATGGTAGTTAAAATGCCGAAGAGTCGCCGGGCAAAATTATCGGGTGCGACTACCTTCAGCATGAAGGATTGCATGGAATCGTTGACACATACAACGGATCAACGTATTTAGTTTGGTTTGTGGACTGTTGTTCAATACCTGAAGTAAGGCTTGTGAGGATGTTTCTAAATTCAATAGTTTAACATTTCATGTTTATATGATGAATTCTGATTTAGCCTATGCTATGGGGTGAAGACTCAACAGTAACGTACACGAACAGGCTCAATCAAACCGAAGCTGCATTATTGTCAACTTTGCCGATGTGGAATTTCTTTAGGGATTCTTTATTTCTCTATTTTGCCTTACCTGAACGACGTTAGGCGGTGGATAGGGCGACGTCTAACATGCTGGTCCATCAGATTTTGATCAAGGCTATTGGCATGCCAGTCATAAAAATGCAATATTATTCGCCCTGAGAAGATTCAAAGTGTCCCTAGCTGTATGACGTTTAGCTTTATCATGTTGAAAGAGAGTTTAATTGGCATTATTTTGAAACAGTGGGATAACGTTTATCCCAGGTATTTCATCAAGGTAGCGTTGGGCATTCAAATACCCTTTGATAACGACGAGATTAATGCGAAAGCCTTGTGCAATGTATGCCAACACAAAGACAGAATTCTCACCTCTTAAAACGATCTAGTTCAAGAACAAAGCAGTAGGCAAAAAGTTAATTTCTGCTACGGTATACTCGAACCCTGCCATCAGCTCCATGAATGGAAAACCTCGACTCGTATTGGAAAGTTCGCTATTTCATTGTTCAACAACACAGCGTTGGTGTGTACTTAGCTCCATTTACGCGGTGTAGAGCGCAATAATTGAATTGCTGCCCCCATGGGCAAGGTCACACTTAAAAGTCAAATGTTAAAAACTCTTCATTTCATATTAAAAGTATACATTTCATGACCGCTCCACAACTTTTTAACCGCTTTAACTTTTTTTGAAATAGTATGTCACAACTAAGCACCATTATAAAACGGCATGCAGATCGCAATAATTGGCTTGCTAACCAAAGGTCAAGGTCACACTTTACTGGATAATGCATAAAAGTCTACACTTCGTGTCCCCTCCATAACTTTTGAACTTCTGTTTAAATAACTGGGTTGCTATCCTCAAGGTCACGGTTACATTTTAATGTCAGGTGTTTAAAGGTATACAATTCGTGTCCGCTCCATAACTTTTAAACCGCTGATTTTTTTTGAATAACTTGTCACAAGTAATCACCACAATGACACAATTTGCAGAGCACAAAAATTGTGTTGCTACCCCCAAGGTCAAGGTCACACTTCAAAGTCGAACGTTAATATGTCCTTATTTCATAATTTCATGACCGCTCCATAACTTTTTAACCACTGTAAACATGTTTAAAATAACTTGCTACACCCAAGGTCAAGGTCACACTTATAGGTCAAATGTTAGAAAGTCTACAGTTCGTGTCTGTCCATAAAATTTAAACCGCTGCAATGTTTTTTAAGATAACTTGGCAGAAATGATCACCATTATGAAGTCATTGGCAGAGCACAATAATCAAGTCACAACTCTGAAAGTCAGGGTCACACTCAAAGGTCCAATGTGGATGCATCTATTTTTCATGTCCGCTCTATAACTTATTGACAATTCAAAGGTCTTAAAATTACTTGGCACAAATGATAGTCCAAGAGATGGCGGGGTTTTATTGCAATTTACTGTATCACAAACAGAAACATTGCCGTTATAAAGGATATTGTTTGTAGTTTCTAAAAACCCATTTCTTAAGTTACGCAGCCCGGGCAAAAGTACAAAAATTCAAGATGGCCGCCAATATGGCCGCCAAATATTACAAAATACCATACAATTTTTTGTTTCTTGAGTTTTTACATACGGATTTTGTACAAAGTAGTTTCAATTGCACAATATCAGATAAAATACGGCTAATTTATGATCCAATCAAGCAAAAATGGCCATTGTATGGTAAACTTTAAAATTATCACTATCAATGTACCAAAAAAATGTTAAAAAAATAGCATTTTTTGACAAAATGATGACTTTCGTTTTTCCGTATTTACACAATATAAACAAAAATGCATTTAAAGTGTGTGTATTTTATAAATTTAACATAGCTAGACAAGTTAAGCATAAAAAATCATTTTGTGGGCATTTATGCCGTAAGAGTAGATCTACAAAGTGGGTGGGGAAATATTACCGAAAAAGAAAATTAAATAACAATGTTCCCCAAACTTGCCTTTACTTTATTATTTTAATTTAATGTATAGGAAATTGTGTTTTGAATCTTTTGATTGCATGTTTTTTATCATTTGAACATTTTTTGATAAGTCAAACATAAAAATTCAGTACCTGACGCATTTATAACAGAAGAACACAACTTCAAAAGTGGGTGGGGTAAAATAACCCGCAAGAAAGCGCGTTCAAAATTAATAAGCTCCTAAACCTTGCCCTTATTTTACAATTTTAGTGCAATAATAATATATTAATTGAATTGAATTTGCGGTAAGATATATAAATATGTAAAACATATAAGAAGAAAAGAAACATCATGTCATAGCAACCTTTAAGATTATCACAATTAACCAAAAATTTAACAGGAAAATAAACACAGTTTTTGCAAATTTGCTGCCTTTTAGTATATCTTTTTGACACAAAATAGAAGAATTGTGCTACAGTTGTTTTAGCTGATTATAGCTGTATTAGTTTGGCATAAAAACCATTACAAGAGAATGCATCACAGAGGGATAGAGTTAAAAAATGGATCCAACAAAACATTTTCAAAAATAAAGTGATGCTTTTACTTTTTAATGTTTAATAGTCATGTTTTGCCATTTTCTGAAATTATTATCAATAAATTATGTTAACGATCAAGCATAGTCATATTTTGGAAAAACACTTTTATTGCAGATATTTTTGTGAAATCTACAAAATTCTTACTGAATATTTTTGAATAAAAAAGTTTGGAAAGCTGTACTCCCTATTGTTGGTCAAGTTAATATGGTCCTTTCTAAAAAACGCCAGCTATAATGACGTTATGTATTTATACTGTGTTTATCTATAGTGTATTGAGTAAACACTTATCATATTTTGTATGTGTGTACTCAAAAAGATGTTTAAAAAAGAGGCTGTATAGCAAATACAAGTATTTTCAAATTTCAGTATATAAATTCTTTAATCAATTAAGAAAAAAAACATCATTTAAATGTTGTATTTATCATTTATTTTATTAATTCACACAAAAATGTATAAAAACAACATACCAGAATTTTGGTAACTTTTATTTCATCTTTGTAACATAAAATAGATGTAAGTGTACTTTAATTGAAATTGTCGCGAGGCATGTGTCTCAGAAGAGTAGCACTAAAAAAGTGTGTGGGATAAAATTGAACTTAGACCTGAAGACATCACGATGCTTATACAACATACTCTTATGGGCAGAAACAGTTTTTATTACGTTCTTTCTACAAAAAAAATTGTAATTTTATTAATTTTGATACATGTTTATAACACCTGTAATTGATTATGTTTTTCTTAAAGGCCCATTATGCCTCAGAAAAGCTTTTATCTTCCTTTCTCTAAAGCTTTTTTTAAATTTTGGTATAGCTTTATGTTATCCATATCGTTACTCACTGGCCAATCACCTGAACTATTTTATCTGTAACATTTTGGTTATAAGTATAACTGTTGTGAATTTGTATTTTGTATGGAAGGAAGTTAAAATACTACTTTGCTTACATTTTGCTACATTTTCTACAAAGTATTTTAGATTTATCGTTATTTTATTCATGTAACAATCATCTTACATTCTCTCAAACCATTATTTAATTTATTTGTTTTTGAGGCATAATGCATATGTGTCTTTGATAAAGGTAAGAAATTTTGCATCATAATTACAATTAAGGAAAAGTGCATTAAAAGCATCAAAAGACGCACTTATATATTAATCAAGAACCATGATGTCTGTGTAATGCATTTTGTTACAGTGTAGTTGTGAAATTTGATATAAACACATCATCATTTTTTTTAATTTGACAAAGGTAAGAAGTATTCTCATTTATAAAATTAGCAATCATATATGAATAAATTTAGCAAAAGTTGTGAAAAAAAATCCAAATAGTTAAAACATGTTTAAGCTATCAATACTTATCACAAAAATACATACATCTTGAAATTATGCTCTAATACATTCGGTACAAAAGTCGATTTAAAAGCAACAATTTTCATACAAAGCAACCGACCAGCATTTAGTTGTAATTTACATTTAAAAGTACAGAGTCGCTGTGTCCTTCAGATCCACTAGCTATGTTATGTGTTGTCTCACTATTCAGCAGAAATAAGATTTTAAATGTCAATACTTTTGAAGTGTTTCAAAATCAAACTGAGCACTGACTGTGTAGATGGCAACAATGCTGCATCAGCTCCTGACAGTTTGATCAATCTGGGATGTTATATTTTTGATCCTTGGAAATCGTTCAGCACAATTACATTGCAGTGTTGCATAGTTTTAGTTTCTTCTTTTTGACTTTTTTTCCTGTTGGGTGGTTCTAGTATTCCTTCGTGAATACTGAATATCACCCTTAAGGATGTGTTGCCTGACTTAAGATTTCTCCTTTGGTGGCTTTTATCTGATATTAAGACTTCATAACCCTATTTTAAAAATTTCAATTATTTAGTTCAACACAATTTTCATATTTTGGCTACACGCATTATTTTACTTGGGTCCATTCACTGTTTTTCATGGAGTGGCGCAATGGTTACATTAAAGATCCCTTGATTACCGTCTTATGAACTTGTCTACGGATGTTTAAAATTTTAAGTTTCACTATTATAATTTCACTACAGTTTTCTTTAAATACTGAATTTTGCTTGGAGAACGTTGTTAGAAGCTTGCATATATCACTGCTGTCCAAAAAAATAGGCATAATCGAACTGAGCGTAAGTGTGCCATATTGTGTAATGTTTTTCATTCTATTTGCTTGTACGATTTTGAGCATATTTTTCTAAACAATGCTAGTCTGGCATAAGTTACAGGTGTGAATAGGCAACAATGTAATCCCTAAAGAACTTCCAATAAACAGTAAAGTTGAAAATGTTGCAGACTTGGTTTGATTGAACTTGTTCATGTATGGTACTGGATAAAACAAACTACTGTCCACACCCCAAGCACCTCCTCAAGGATAATTCAACCTTTAGCATGAAATAGTAAAAAATGAATTTTGAAACATTCGCAGATGTGTTAATGCGGAGGTCATCATGGAAAGCTCAATGTGACTTTTTTTCAGCCAGTTCATTAAAAGTGGTGTATGGTCCCACAATTAACAAAATGTGTGTAGCCTAATGATAAAACATTCTATAACAAATGTCTGGTCCACCTAACCGGATTTCCTTGATAATTATGTAGCAAATTTCTTAGCAAGTGACCCCTGACTACCTCACATGATATTTGTATAAACGATGAGAGATCTATTCTCATAGAGAAATTTACTTTGTCGGAGGATCAAGCAAGTGACTCCTTGGTTACTTATCTAACGCTCTCTCATTGAGCTAGGCATGCATATTACAGATGGACATAACGATTGACTTAATTACATGGCTTATTAACCTTCTTTCGTTGTTGTTATCATGCCTTGAATCTATCTATGAAAACTGTACTTGCATATTACCTACATAGCAGGAAACCTAAGCTCTCAGATTATATTGTATACATTTGGAAACATTGTCATAATTATAGTTAAGTTTACATCTTGAGGTCGAACAATATGAAATTGAGTGGTTGAAAGGAAATCAAATATTACCTGACATGCTGCTTTATAAATGATGAAGATGATACTGGAGATCTTGAAGATAATAATGATGATGATAACGATGATCCATTTAATAAGCAGCATGTTTACGCATAATATTTCCAAAATCTATCAAAGATTTACAAATTTATGTACATAATTTGAGAATAGACAATTATGACCTTAACCTTTGAGCCCGAGACTTGATTATTTCTTGTTCGACCTTAACATGCAACACATCTGTTGACCAGACAAGAGTATCAACGCATGAAATGAAAAATTAGGGGTGACTTTGAGCAACACATCTTGTTTTAGCGTGATACACATCAGATCAATATAAAAAGTTATGCATAAGTGTACAAAAAATCATCCATGAATGACAATGTCGTTGGAAAGACAACTCTATTAATCACATTATGAATATGGAAGTACTAGTGTGACTTGATTTCTGAATGTGACACATCGATATAATGTCAAAAAACATTTTTATTCAGTTATTTCAAAGATCCATCCAGGAATGACATAATTATTGACTTGACATGACTATCAGTGCACAATTTATGCAAAATATGCAAAGGTATGGACCACACTCAAAGTAAGGAACATGGAAGAAGGGATAGCACTGTACAAATAATAATTCCTCTAAATTTTTGTAGGGGAGGGTCATACAATGCTGCTTTTATTTTTTAGTATTGAAATTGACTGTTTTCTTTTGTGCAGAATGTTTTAATGCATCTACTTATATTAATATATGTATTTAAATTGTGCTTTAAGTTTAATTGATATGTCCATTAAGGCTTAATTACCTTTTGCTATCCACTATTGCAATTTTCTATGACTGATTTTATTCAGTATGATATTTGCACAACATTCATTAATAAACAATGACAATAGCCATTTCTCTTTTCTTTCATGTTAGATAATATAGTAGTCAAAGTTAAAATTATACTGATGATGTGTCAACCAAAACTAAAGTTTAATGAATTAAAATGTAATGAGATCGAATATCCATTTTACAAATTTTGCTGGAAGAACATTATAAAAAAATCTTTTCAAAAAAGGATTTATCCATACAATATTTTTGTAATCAGCAGATCTCAACATACAGGTTGCTACGCCCAATGTCAAGGTTATATGTTCTCCGTAACGATTTTTTCTTTATAGAAGATTTTGAATAACATGGCACAAAAATTACCATCTTGAGACTATGTGCTTATGATAAGCATAGTATAACATCAAGGTCGTGGTTGGTAAAAGGTCAAGCAGTACACATTCATATTCACTGCGGAAGGGGATTAATCTGTCCTCCAGACTGCCTTGTTCTTACTGACATAAAAGTCCATAAATTTACAATGAAATGTTTCATAAAATTTACACGAGTTTAATGATCCGTATGCATGCACATTCAGGAGGTTACTCCAGCATAACGAGTCAAAATTGAGTTAGAATTTGTTTTATCGATTCGATTTACATAATCGTTTGCCCTAATATATGTAACTAATTTGACATTTTGATTTTTTTAAGTAGCATCACATCTATAAATCCTAACGCATTGTGTAAATAACAATGCATTTTTCGGTAGATAATTTGGAATATGGAACATGTTGGTGTCTGTTGGTATTGGTCATTATATTACAACTCAAATGTGAGATAGTTTTAGTTTTCTACATTTTTCACGATGATACACTTGTGCGCCGATGTATTTGAACGACTTGCAAACATATGACTTGCGATAAAAAGGACTATATACTTTTTTTGAAGATAATTTTGCCTGTTGTGAAAGAATGTTCAGTACTGTGAATGAAAGGAGCATAAAATCTAGCTAAAACATGATTCAAGAAACTCAAGAGGATTTTTTTTCTATGACGTTAAAACTTTTAAACGTACGAAAACCAAATCCACCTAGTAAAACAAACTTAACTATATCCGAAATCCCATGACTTTACTTGGATTCATTTTATTGCTAGTATTTGTGTACATCTTGGATCCTGAAAAATAAATTATAATTGATGATAAATAATGTTAGTAGTTGATATGTGAAGTGATTTATCGTAAATCATAAGGGAATGAAATTATGTGTTTGCCTATAATTAGTACATTTTATTGAATATAACAATAAATATTATTGTTGGATCAACAATTACAAACACATTAGTACACATATACTTTGTTGATTATTTACATTATTTGTAACTATAAAGATAGAGTACATGGTGATACGATCGTATCTTAATGTAATCAAATGTGATACTTTAACAGAAAGATATGTATACAAAACTATAATAAATTTTTATACGTAACTATGATATGGTGCTGTTGCGGCTACTGTTGTTTTTGTTCCTGTTTTACATTTTAATTGTTAATGTTTCTACGTTCGATTTCCACTTTCTTGAAACAGATTTTTGAAGTGTTCTACATTCGTTCCGCTGAATTTGTTTTTAATGTAAACAAGTTCAGCAGTACATCAACAATCAAATAGAGCATTCTGATAAGAAAAGAAAACAATATCATTATCTTACAAATACATATCACTAAATGAATGCAAATACACTGATAAAGCATGTGCGATCACATTCATATAATTTGTATCAAGAATAGATAAAAATATAATAATCTTCTGTATGAGAATTTGGAATAAATATACATAAGAGCTTAAAGAAGAATTTAATTATCGTTTGAAAATAACACGGTCTAATTAATAAACATATTTTCAAAATCGGTTCACTGGTGTCCTTGTAGCAGAAACGGAAAAAAATCGTTATCTAATAGAGTTGTTTGAAGTTTTTGTAACTAATGGATTTCTGAAGCAGATTTTATGATGATATAGAAACAGGTTTATTAAATGGTGGATAATTAAGCATTATCGATACCTTTTAAGTTTTACAAATTTAAATATTATAATAATAGTAATAGCTTTGCTTATCGAGAACTTTTAATTGTGCTCACAATTCGACAAGCTTTGTAACGCTTACATTTAGAGAGGTTGACAAAATCTCATTATTCCCCTAGCTACTTAGCTGTATGTATAAGTGTTTATTTGCTAAACGATAGATGGACAACAAAATAATTATTTCTGTTATTTTATCTAATTTTTATCTTATATATTAACGATAATTATAATTGTTCAAAAGACATACATACTGCATGAATTTTCTTGATAAAAAAGTGTTAACTTTTAAACCCTTTTTTGAAAAGAAATAATGCGGTTCAGTACAAGCTGCTTTCGAAGTAGTTCCTGCTAATATGTCTAGATCGTAAGATACGATGGCCTTTTAGGGTTGACGTTTTTAACGACAAATTCCGATTTCATTTAAAAATGATGTTTAACAAGAGGTCTTCTATTAAACCCAATAGGTTGGATTGTGAATCGGGGTACCCGGTAAATATATAGGAATTAGAGTAATTAAATAAATAGCCTACTGCTAAACAAAAGCAATATGAAAGATTTTCGAGATATAATACCTTTTGTCATATAAAAAATAGGGACTTACATGTTAAAATATATTTCACGCATTTAGTTTGTTAATAAATTTATCAATGGTATTGCTAGACATAAATCCAACTCACGCAATTTTCTTAAAAATCATTTGCTTATATAATATAACATTATTTTTTATAAAATGCTCAGACACATTGTTTAATTTACATGCTGAAACAGACCTATCATAACAAACTTACCCTGACATTTATAGACTTATACTTCATTTTCAGCAGTCATCACCTTAAGATATCATATGTTTGTAGATATACCTCGTGCGACAAATATTTCTTATGCAAAGAAAATTTTATCACGCAACAGAAATGGAAAAAACACTAAACCAAATACGCAAACACAAACAAAAGACATTAAATAAATAAATAAATTAATTAATTAAAATGAGCGTTTGAAAGATAATTTGCTGACATTTGCATCTGCAAATATTCTTCAAGAACATATCTTTACAGAAGTTAAAATGTTAAAACAAATGAGATAATTATGAGCATAAGCTAAGCTAGTTATTTGTATTGGATTTTGTTATCTCATTCAAGCTGAATTGATGAGGATTTTATTGTATGTGTTCTATGTTTGATTTTTATTGTTTAGATTTAGCAAAATAATAATTTGCTAAAGCATAGTTATAGCTTTGTCTATTATTTTTCCAGATGCACCATATCTTAATGAAATAACTACCAATACCAAAGCATATTTGCAGGCATTCGGTAACATGGTTATGCATTAGGATATTGTCTGCATGCAATGCAATATCATTTACCTATAAAAATGTGGATATAACGGAATGATCTATGTGTAAACCATATAAACCGTGTTATTATAGCACAGTTTTTATTTCTTTTCCTTTATGTTTTAATACTTTGGATAAGTAACCGTTCAAACAATATCCTATCTTTTCGTATATGTTATTTACGTTATAACCGAACACTATTTGCAAGTTAATCAGATACAATATGCTCGTGCATTTTGAATAGTTGCTTTGAATACTTTATTTACTGTTTACACTTCATATGATTAACCATGCACATTGTGTATAACCACATTTTAATGTTTTAAGTTATTCCACAGTACAATAAGAGCCCCTTAGTCAATGTAAGATTTTAAAGTAAGATTAAAAATACATGTATGTCCATATCAACGAAAACTGAAAAGGAGCGTTATATGAAAAATACTTCAATAATACAATATTTGTTAAGGAATCGAGCATACATCATTGTTATTAGTTAATGATTTATATTCACATAAATAAAGTCTTAAATGACAACTTGGTTTATCTAGTTCTATACCATAGTATAAATATATATTGTTGTTCAATATTTTTATTTCTAACCTGTCAACTTATTATGTTTGGTAAGTTGAATTTATAAGTTCATGTCCATTTATTTGACTGGTCTCGCTATAGTGCACACATGCTCGCAAAAATATTTAAAGCGTTCTGTTTGCTAGTCTACGATTTTTATCTTGAAATTTGTACAAAGAAAGAGAGACAGGATATGTCTATAAAGATGCCTTGCTATATAGAACTAATATCAGGAATAACGTTCGTACGAAATATATCAATGACAGCCTGTTTTGAAACAAGTTGTTTCTTGTTTACAAATAATGTCGGAACAATGTAAGAATAAAAGAGAAATACTGATGTGGCTGTCGGTAACATACACATTACACAAGATTAGATTCAGTCAAATGTAAACACACTGCTGAAAGATCAAAACGTACCTTTTTGAAACGAGAGCAACTTCAGTTTATCTTCGAAGTATGAATTTGTGCATTCATCATAATACATCTTCATACTTCTAGTTATCTAGCTTTCGCTGCTTTATTGTGTTCCAAAGTGTGTTAAAAATTACATTGGAACACTCGTATACTTTGTATCTTTATTTATTGGTACATACATTTGTACACATTCACGTTTATATACCGCGTTTGTTCAAGTTTTTCATAATCTCCAGCTTCACAGAGAAGTATGAATGAATATTCCTACAGGAAAAAAATTATTTGGTTTGATTGTTTATCTTTAAGATTATAATTATTCAATTCATTTTTATGAGTACAGGTTTTTCAGAAAATGCAATAGCTCGTGCTCTGTGCTATGTATTTGCAATCAAAGATGATCTGGTAGGAATGGTGTAGTATTTTTTAATAACAAAAAAGCTCTAATAGATTGTTTATGTACTAATTCACATGTTTATATCAAAAACATTGTCAGCAATGCAAATGTAGCCCTTGGCATCAATTATTCAATCACCTTTGTGGGAATAGAAGAGTGACACATAATATTCACATATCAAATATAAACATTTATTATTTTTGTACATTTATTTTACGTTATATCAATAAACTTATTTTTATAATAATGAATGTTGAGAACTAAAACAAATATATATTAATTCTGTCCGAATTAAAAGTGCGGTGTCGTCATTCTTTTGGTGTTTTTTTACAGCTGGACTGTTCATTTTGTTCTATTAGACGACTAAATAAATCATGACAAACACCATATATTTGTTTTTAGTTCTCTTTGTTATTAGGCTGGATTACAAAATTGCATTCAACCTGATAGAAAACATTTTTCATGTTAACTATTATAATAAACAGTTAATACTTTACTTCAAAAAGGATGTTTTTAACGAATCGTCTAAAACCTGTAAGAGTTACGTCCTACTGGTTTTTATGGTTTCTTATATACACATGCGTATGAAATCAATCAAAATTGTGTTGATTTATGTTATTTGAGATTGCAAATCCGATGAATAAACTGAGGATTTGCCAAATGCATCTTCAATCACAATATCAAAATGTATAAACGTTAGGTCTGATTTATCACAAGATATGCCAAGCATATCATAATGCTTTGTACGATTGACTTTGTGCCATAGGTTTATGCAAAACATTTGTTATATTTTGGAATGTTACAAACGACGTCTGAAACTTAACCGACGAAGAAAAATGACAAAACCACACCATTGATGGTATAAAATTAAACCTACGGCACGCAGAATTCAGCACATATGCAACATACTAGTATATCGAGATTATATCAATTTTGATTGAATAAACTTAAACTTCAACCTTAATTGATTTTCGAATTTCGAATAACTCGGTTTAATTTCAATCAAATCAGAAAGAAGATATTTCAATATAAAACAGAAAAGTTATATACATAATTCTTATCTAAAGAAATGATAAAAGGTATTTAAAAGTTATTTATTTTGATCGACATTATCAGCTTTATTTTACAGACGATAAAATGTTCGATTTGCCAAATCATCTTACCAAAAAACTGAGTTGCAAATTTTCATGGTGCTATAGAATTTCTCATACATATTTTACGACGATATTTAAACAGTCAGGTACATCATATAGGAGATTGTAGATAAGATGTATACCTTGGAGGGTCTGTAAGATCTACTATGATAATATATGAGTCATAGCCTTGCGTACCAGTGTAGCTGAAAACGTTTTATGTTTACCGAGATTAAACGGTATATTTAACTGAGTTTAAAATAGTTGAGGTTGGCCTGCTTGATGCACTGCTTCCTATCTGGTCTATTGAGTGTTATTGTTTATTACTAAAACATTACAAAAAATAATGACCGCGTTTTAGTCTTGTTAATTTACAATCAGTCAATCTAGTTATTTATAATGTATTATTGTTGAATGTATCTTAAAATACTACGAGCACGAATTTGTATGACTGAATTACTTGTCTTTCCTAATTACATTATTTATATTAAATGACTTTTTATAAGATAGTCTAGTCTAAGTACAGACAGCTTCCATACTTTCCTTCTAAATGATTGGTTACGTGATTCTCAATAACAGAATAGTGTCGTTAAATGGAAACCCTTTAATGATTTGACATTTTATCACGACTTTACAAAGCATAATAACATGTGTAATAAATATAAAAAGGATATCTTAGTTCATTCTCAAATATCTTACTTACAGGAAAAGCATTCAAAAAACATACTCTATCAGGTAAAAAACACACAAATCACATAAATGATTGACTTAGAATCATATTATCATTATTATTTATTAATCGTCATATTATGATTATACCTAAAATGTAAGTATAAGTAAAACTTTTGCATAAAGTTATTTTAAAAAACAACATAAATAATTCTAAAGGTATTGCTATGTATATGTATTCGTTGAAGACCCATTATGCCCCAGTATGCTTTTATTTTTATTTCTGAAATACCTTTTATTGATGGTGCCGTATTAAAATTTCAAAAAGTTAATCACTGGCCAATTATCCGAATCATCTTTTGCTTATGTTACTTTTTTGCAATAAGTACAATTATAGTTATAATATATAATAATATGCAATTAAAACTAAAAATGTGAGGCAATTTAATCGGTTTATATTTTTACAAGATCGTGTCAATCTGTAACTTATTTTACATACATTAACTAAAAACAATAGATTGAACCGATTGTCACAGTAAATTAAAAAACTACATGTATACTGTACTGTACAGTATGTAACAATACAAAATAAACGTGATAGAGTATTATATAAAATCAAATGTGCTCATTGCAATAGAGACAAATTTGATATAATAAAAGTTATATACCGCACATATTGTATGCTTTACTTAGACATCACAACATCAGGTGTCAAGTATTGTGTGGCAGCTGTAAACAGTTTCCTCGTAGTTCACTTTATTTTTTTCTAATCCTTCGCCATCATTGAGTCTAGCACTTTTATGTCTTGAGAATCGAGTACGGCACAAGCCGGTGCTAAGGGACGTGAGAGATGTTGCACTGTTTCATTATCCCTCATGTACATAATCAATCAAACCGTGTCTAAAATTTGCATGTAATTTGTGTTTTACGTTACTTAATCTGTGCAACACCGCGTGTAACTCGGTCAGTTATCTTCAATAAGAATATCGGTATCGACGTAACGCGTGTAAATGTCAGTGTAGTGGCTAGATATATATATATCTGGCCGAGAACCTTTTGATTATACCTCGTATCATGAAAAACACATAAATACGAATAACAATTCAATTTCAAGTCTGCTATTAAAGGCACACTCTGTGATTTTTTATTCTTCATAAAGGACAAGCTGGAGTTTTGTTACTGTAAAAAAAATGTTTAAAGAGCATGTAAGATGCTAACTGCTTGACTGTGAATTTATTGGTCATAAAGTAACTAAATATAGACAATTTACATTTTATATAAGTAATATGGTGATCTAATGAATTAAAAATGAATATACGAATTCCATGTCATTATGTCATTTATGTGTTCTTTCTTTACCTTTCATAAATAGAACTGCATTCCCTCTAGATACATATCAACCTAAACTGCCAGAAAATGGAAAAAGTTATTGACATTAAAACATTTCCAAACATCTTTATTTTTCATCACTTGACAACGGACTGTTTTTAACGCTTGGTCCGATATGATAAACGCAGAGTCTTACGCAAATGACTGATAAGATAGCGATATATACAAGCTCCAAAAAAAACTTAATGATAAAGATAAATTCAAATTTAATGGGGTCTCCGCCTTACTCTTTCTTGAAACGTTCAACATATTTACCAAGGTAAATAACAGATAAAGTACCTGAATATACTGAATAGTTTATACGTAAATCTAAAGCCTAGGACTCAGTTTTGCTTGTGAGTGGAAACAGCGTTAAATTTGTTTTATAAGTACATCGTACTTAAGTATCTTAATGAAAATTATTACCATTTACGGCAGAGTGCAGACATATATTTCAAGTTTAATTGTAGATAATTAGAATGCACATGCTCCATTCCTACGCTTCTCTTTTAAACACCCTCCTATGAAATATATTTTTAGCAGTTGAAAGTCTTTTCCTTTTTGGTGGCACCAACCGTAAACGGCATTGTAAAAGCGTGTGACCCAATTGACACGAATTGTTTTAAAGCACCGTTGCAAACAATGATAACTCCAGTCTGATCTGCAAGGCCAGTCTTAGTTTACCACATATATCTCCAACATTGGCAAATATGTTTTGTTATGATTTTTGCTTCTAGATTTGGGTAAACTATCAAAAACAGTATGGCTTGAAATCATTATTCAAAAGAAACTAGCAAACGTAAGTGCTTTATCTTCTAAGATTTTCCGACTATGCGTTATCGTTTAATATAATAATGCTGTGTACATCGAAACATGTTTGTTTCGAAAGCGTATTTGTTTAAACGTCTTATAAAAAAGTTTTAATCCTGTTATTTTAAATCACATAACCGATCATTCCTAGGATAGTGTGAATGTAGTCAGTACTTAGACTTAACAACCTTCCCTCATATATTGTCAATAGTCGTTTAATACAAATAATTTACTAAATGACAAGTTATGCATGCAAATTTATGCACGGACATTTTTAACAATTTTACCTTTAAAATAACTAGATTAACTAATTATCAATCATGTGACTAAAATACGGTCATTATGTATATTAATCTAATCATAGATTAGACCAATCAAGAAGCAGTGCATTAAACGGCTTCATTCCACTCACTATCTTAAGCTCATTTGAACATCCCGTCAAATCCCGTTAAACACAAAAAAATGCTCATCTACACTTTTACGCAAGGCTATGACTCATATTTTAATAGTAGCTCTTAGGTATACATCTTATCAACAATCTCCCATTTGATGTAAATGGCTGTCTAAATAGCATCGTAAAGCATGTTTGAGAAATCCAATAGCACGATGAAAATTGCATTAGTTAATTTTTGGCAAATTGAACGTTTTAACGTCTGTAAAATATAGTTGAATATGTTGATCAAAATTAGTTTATGTAATATCGGCAATTACACAAATACGGTAGAAGTTGTTTGTGAAATCAAAATTTAAATTATCTCGATTTATGTTGCATATTAGCTGAATGCTGCGTGTCGTAAGTTTAATTTTGTATCATCAACTGTGTCTCATTGTCTTTTTTTATTTGTTTGTCAAGTGTCAGGCGTCGTTGGTGACCATTCAAAACTATAAAAACATGTTTTGCATAAACTTATGATACAATCAATCGTCAATCGTACAATTATGATATGCTTCGCACCATTTGTGATAAATCAGACAAGTGTATACAAAAACCCTTACGTTTATACATGGGTAACATTTTGATTGAAGGTGCATTTGGCAAATCCTCAATTCATTCATCGGATTTGCAATCTCTATTAACATAAATCAACAAAAAGCTTATTTTGATTGATTTCATACACATGTTTATACAGGCAACCCTGATAACAAGAAAGATGTGGCTCTTCCTTAAACTTTCCCGAAATTTTGAATCACGCTATTTGAAGCAAAGTATTAATTGTACATGTAATGCATAATTAGGTTTCTACGAGTTTATATTTTATTCGATAGAAATGTCTTCATTCAGGTGGTTGGGATTTTGTATCCGGCCTGATAACTAAGGAAAACTAAAAGGCTTAGTGCATTTAGGTCTATCAGACAATTTAATACAACAGAGATATGAAGCGTGTCACATCAACACAGATTTGTTTTTCAGAAATGTTGTCACAAACTAATTGTTGTTTTAGTATTTACGCTTGTTTAAATAGTTAAAATACATTAAAAAATACAAATGTTTCATTGTTCTTTTATTACACAAAAGGAAACAAAATTTAATACGGTAAGGCTAGTGAATTAGAAGTTAAAAAATGTATCATAGTTTATGCACAGATTGCAAACTGTGAAGATTATCGGACGTTGCTCTTGTATTCAAAAATTACACTCTCATGTATTAGCATTCTGTTTACATTTGATGGAATCTGATAATGTGTAATGTGTATGTTATGGATGGCAAACGCAGTATTTCTCCTTTAACCTTACATTGTTCCGACATTTTTTTGTTAACAAAGCACATTTTTAATAAACAGACTGACATTGATATATTTCTTACGAATGCCATTCCTGATATGTGTACTACAAACTAGCAATAACAACTTACGACAATTTTTGCCTTTCTTTCCTTGTAAAAAGTCCATGATAAAAAACATTCTTAGACAAGCAAAATGAACGCCCTTCATACACTTGCGACAATGAATGCTACATAACATGACACAACCTTGGTAGACAGTCAAATAAATTGAAGCTCGGATACCTATTTGTGACTACAAATTGCCAAACACAGTTATTTGACTAATAGATATGAAAATATTGAATGAAGATATATATATATTTATACTATGAAGTAGAACTAGATAAACCCAGTTGTCAATAGATAATTTATGATGTGAATAAAACTTTAATTAATAACTATAATACATATTGGATTATTAAACACATATTAAAATTCGGATGCATTTGTCACAAAACGTTCCTTTTATATAGTGCAGTTCATAGGTTTTCATTACATCAACTTACTTCAATTATCAGTTAATAAATTATAGAAATTATTCAAGATACAAGTATTGTGTGAAAATTGTATCGGAGTAACTCGCATATTGTTCGACTAAGAAACGTAATGGAACATGTAAATTGACACGAAGAAAGGATTTTTGAACGTTAACTAATTCAAAATATTAAACATAGAGATAAGACAAAAAAGATTGCCTAATAATCGCATAGTTAATATGGCTAACATTTGGATCATTTTGTTATACACACAACTTCAGAGGTGCGATCATTCATTGCATTCATCAAATATTTCCATACAATATACCAAACGCATAACAACGTTACTGTTTGTCTTAGGATATGATTTGTATTAATAGTGGTTATTTTATTAAGATAGAATGCATTTGGAAAGTAATAGAAATAGCTAAAGTATCTGCTTTTACAATCAGTATTTCGCTATAGCAAAACAATAAAAGAATCAAATATAGAACAAATGCAATTAAATCCTCATCAATGTAGTTTGGAATGAGACTACAAAATTCAATACAAATAACGAGCTAAGATTATGCTCATAATTATCTCATTTATTTAAGCATGTTAACTGATTCAATAAATCAGCAATACAACTATTTTTGAAGAATTAAAAGTTAAGTCTATGATATATGAGCAAACTATCTTTTATATGTTTTTTTGTTTGTTTGTTTATTGTTGCTTTTTCCTTCATTTCAGTTGCGACATAAATGTCCGTCCTTTGCATAAGAAATATTTATTGCACAAGGTATATTTTCAAACATATGCTTTTCATAGGAATTACTGCTGAAGTTTGTGTTTAATATAGAGGAAAACAGAGTCCCTAAAGATTAAGTCTACGAATGTCAGGATAATGTTGTTACTATAGGCCTGTTTCAGCATGAACTAAAGACAATGTATCTGAACACCACAAAACGGTGCATTGTGTACGGAAATGACTGTTATGCGCTTGTTATTGTTAGATCAATATCTAAATCAACACCATTGATGTACTAACAGTTCAGGTTTTAAGCTTGACATTTAAAACATGTGAACTTCCATTTCTTTTTAAGACAAAAGGTATAAACCATCGAACGACTATCATATTGATATTTGTGCAGCTGTATGCTATTTGTTTTCATCTTTTTCTTCCGTTAAAACTATTGGGTTCCCCGATTCACAGTCCAACCTGAGCTAAAATAAACGATTTTATGACCTCTTGTTTAACGTTATTTAAATCCAATCGGAACTTGCCTGCCTCAAAAGAGAGTATTTTTGAACGTGCAATTAAATCGTTAAAATATCAACTATTATAAGGTCATCGTATTTTAGGATCTTGACATATATCATAAACTAAACATTACCAAAAATAAGTTTGAAGGCAGCCTGCAACAACATTGCTTACTTTTAGAAAACGGTTTAAGAGCTAACATTTTATCTTAAACAAGAAGATTCATGCATTCTTTATGCCTTAAAAATAATTAATATAATGATAGTTAATAAATAATACAAAAAATTGTTAATATGAATTGTATATATTGTATATATGAATAAAATGGTACAGTCATAATTACATTTTGGCAATCTCTTTAAGCAATTAAGAGTCATATGTAACACCACTATAAATTTAAGCGTTTTACAATTTGCAGAATCGTGAACACAACATTAATCGATAAGCAAGGCTATGACTCATATCTTAATTTATAAAACGTCCATACTTGTCCGTTTTTTTATATCTTTAATTATATTTTTATATGTTAAATGTTGAAATCTGCTAGCGAAGGAAGGGGGGGGGGCGTGGACGGTATGTTACAAGTACCACTTCCCTTCTTGAGCAGGTTCAATCAAACAGATCCTGCAGCATTTTCAATTTTGCCGTGCTTGGCTTTCTATAGGGATTCTGTGTTTTCCTATTTTATATCTTTATATCATATGCCTTATTCTCATAAAAATTGAAACACATTTTTATTTCATAACATGGCAAATGTAACATTTTACACCAGTTTAATGAATATATTTATGAGTTCAATTGTGATAAATAAAAATGTTTAAGCTCTTAAGTATACGTCAAATACTACATTTCAATTGTTAATTCATGATAAGTATATATTATCTCTTGTTTGTACAAATTATATTAATGTAATCGCACATGCCTTATCGGTGTATTTGCATCAGTATGTTTTGTTAGAAAATGATATTGTTTTCTTTGCTTATCAGAATGCTCTACTTGATTGTTTTTGTACAGCTGCACATATTTATATTCAATATATATTATACAAATCAGCGTGTTTCCCTCTAAGGCTTGTAGGATATATATTATTACTGGAAAATGTCTAGATGTTATTATTGTGGGTATTGGCCGTTAAAATAAATTATTTAAATGATACAACAAATGGTTCAGCTGTGAATAGAATTAAGGGAGTATGTAGACAAAATAACATGTTCTTTTGGAATAAATTGAATAACTGTACACTCAAAAGGATATTTTGTGTTTGAAGATTTCCTTTTCATTGGTAATGATCACAGAAAAAAAACTTCACCAATTGTCTAATACCTCTTTGGTTATAATCCCTAGTTTCAGTCATTTGATTTTCGAACAATTATTTTCAGTAACGGTATATTACAAATTAACTATTCTATTAAACAGTTAGACAAAACGGGTATACATATATAGTTGATTTTTTTTTATTTTCAAATTTCAATGAGTTTTTCTTTAGATACATCATGTTCGACTAAGTCTTGCTTAATTGATGTACCTCGAAGTGTTATTTTAAACGTTTGCTGTGTAAGTGAGGTGTTATCCCCGTGTATTTTTCTTTGTACTAATAAATATTAAAAAATATAAAAATCGAGAAAACGTGTACTACTGTGTTTGTAATTGTTGATCAAATATAAAATTTATTGTTATATTCAATAAAATACACTACTTCTTAGCGAACGCAGATTCTCATTCTCGTTTTCTTATGATTTACGCTAAAACACTTCACTTAACAACTGCTAACATATGTTTATCATCAATAAATATTTCTCTTTTTTATAAAGAAATATAAGCAAAACAAGGAATCTCATTATAGTCCAAGGATTACCAAGAAAGTAGATTTACTAATTGGATTTGATTCACGTATTGCAGACAGAAACAATGTCTATAATAATGTCACTTTAATCATTCTTATATCTGCCAGAAGTATATCAATACATGCTCCAGTATACAGAGTATACAAAGCAGACCGATTGCTTACATAAACTATTTAAATTAACAGCATTTGATATTTGGTTTTTTTACCATGACTATACAACAGTAACATAATTATAACATGTCAACGTGTTTTCGTGAGTCTAATATATATAACCTTGAATTTCTTGAATTGTTTCAGCAAGAACTTATGGTCACAATTTATGCTTCTTTCGTTCACAGCAACGACAGGCATACTTGTGAAAACTATTCTGTCACTTTTATCGCAAGCCATGTGTTTGTAATTTTTCCAAATACACCAACGTACACGTGTAAGTATCATCGGAAACAATCTTATATTTTAGTTGTAATATCATGACCAATATAAACAGAAGCCAAAGTGTTCTATGTTTCAAATTATCTACCGAAACGTGCGTTTTCTTTGACATAATGCTTTAGGATTTCGCGTATATATTTATAGGCTATATTAACAAACATGAATATTAAATGCATTAGAAATTACTTTGTAGATTTGATATTTCATCGCATTTGTATATTAACAAAATGTGGACTTGGTACTTGATATTTGGCTATTTCAATAATCTGGTTTATGAATGGTTTATTATTTTAGGACATGACCCAAACAATTTGATTAATCAAGCATATCAAATTTGGTGATGAATGTAAAACAAAAACATATCTATACGCTAGAAATACGTCTTATAAATGAATGAATATAGTTATTGTTATTAAAAACATGTGGGGGGAGTATACTTGATAAAGATTTGGGGCGTCAGGTATTGAATTTCGTATTTCACTTTCTAATTAAGTCTTAGTTTTTGAGCATCATCCATTATTGCGTAGACTGTAAACATATTTTGCATACGTTGACAAAATTTCTGCGTTTTGTATAGAATTTAGAAGTTAGATGTAAATACACCTATATTATACCGTATGTATTTTGCTTTACATTTTCAACAGTTGTTTTGAAATCTGTACTATATAGTAACATTGACTAGGTCATATCTATGTATATTTCTTAATAATAATTCAGGTTTTTGTTCTTCTGTTTATGAATACACAGAACGTATACAGTATTCCGGTCTCACCTACGCTAAGAAACTAAACATGCAAGCAAAGAGTAACTTAATTGTGTGAGTTGTTGTCTAGTTTTTTTCCAATATATCAAGTAAACGTTTTTCTAGCACTTTATAAAGAATTTTAATAAAGAAAATATATGAATTCAATCAATCTTTTATTTAATCATACAATTTTGTCAGAAATTATCATATCGAAGCGGTAATGAGTAAGTTTAATTGAAGTTATCTATTTGATAAATGAAACGAAATGTTATTCAACTTTTAGTATTCCTTAAAGTTAGATGAAAGATTTACATGTAAGCTGCATTAACAACGCAACCTATTGACCAATATGATTGAATTGTTTTTTTTCAATGTCATAATTTGTACATGTTATCATAATATGAAACCTCATTTTAATGCAATCCGTTGCTCCATTTTTCTTTTTTTTCAAACTGTCAGTTTCAAACAGCATACTGAGTACTATATTTTATCTGACGTTTACTCTCCTTATTTTCCTCAATCTTTTAGCACATATTCAGCTTTTGTTTATTATTCCAAAGTAGTATAAAAGTTTTACACATTATAACAACATTCATAATTGTAGAAATAATTATACCCTACAATTCCACAACAATGCTTAAATTATATTTAAATTTACAGATTATAACTTTTATGTCTTTAATGTAAAACTTTCCGAACATCTCTTTTACATTTTATTTACCTTATCACATATCAGTTCAAATAAACATTTAAGAAATATGATCATAATGAAAAAGGCAAAATACGCAAAGGAAATAAAAACATGAAATTGTGCTTCATTTGTAATATACCTGTTGATTTGAAAGATTTGTATTAATAAAATCAATGACATAAATCCTTCGGTTCGTTCATTTTATGGGATATCTAAACATTTATATATAATAAAAACACTTATTCTTTAAATTATTGTTATAATTATTAATCAGTGCAACGTTTTTAACCTTACCTTTTGAACATTTCCAACGATTCATATTTCTTTTTTTTTCTAGGGATAGAGATGTGACTTGCTTTAATTGTTCTTCTATTTTGATAGCTTATCTTAACGATTATATCACTTCTTGTGCGTTAAAGTTATCAAGAAATTGCAATCGCTCATGCTAACATTGTGTATCAGTGGGTGTATGTTTTGTAATGAAAAGTGTCTTCTTAACTTACAAAAAGCTGCTACAGTCCTAGATTGTTAATATAATGTTGCACATGTTTATACTAAAAACAAATTTAGTGTTACAATTATAGCGTTCGGCAACATGAATCTGTTCCGGTAAAGCTGAGGCAGGAACAATCTATAGATACAAAACAACAACATGCGTTGCATATAATGTGCAAGCATATAAAAATCATAAAACAATTGACCCATCCATTCATATCAAACATTTTAAAAATTGTGTTTATCTCCCTAAAGCAGGACTATAGCAAATTATGTATAAAGATCTTTCAGAGTTTTGTGAACATATTTAATATTTTCTGGCATATTCAATACTTCTGATAGCTGTCGATAGCAAATTACAATAAAATATATGTGGTTGAAAGAGAATCAATGGGAATGAAAGAAGGGATGACAGTGACTAAAACTATAAATCTTGAAAGGGTTTGAAAATCTTTCGTTTTTAACGCAATTTGCTGCCATATTTATTTCAAACAAGCGATTTCGCGGTATACGTTGTCTTCGAAATGCATACAATAAAGTTTGTAGCAAATGTATTATTGTATACAAGTTAAACCATAATCGGGAAAGGCAAGGCTCAATGGTCCAAGAATCGGCTTAATTCTGACAGCTCAATTTAAGTAGTATTCAGTCAATAAATTAGCATAAAACATTGACAAGAAAATTGGACTTTTGGACGTTATCTAATTCAAAATATTAACATAAAGAAAAAACGAAAAAATGCCTGATAATTGCATATTTAAAATTGCTGACATGCGGATCCTTTTTGTTATACACACAACTTCAGAAGTGTGATATATCATTGCATACATCAAATATTTCCATACAATATACCGAATGCATTAAATCGTTACCGAGTGTTTGAATTATTGGATTTGTATTATTGGTAGTTATTTCGTTAATATAGGGTGCATTTGGAAAAGTAATAAACATAGCTATAATTATGTGTTTTTTTTACAAATCATTATTTCGCTGAAGCTAAACAGTAAATGGTATCAAATATAGAACATATACAATTAAATATCCATCAATGCAGTTTGGAATGAGGTAACACAATTTAATACAAATAGCTGGCCTACCATATGCTCATAATTATCTTATTCGCATTTAACTGTTTCAATTCACCAGCAATAGGCATGTTATCTAAAAATATCTACAGACGGTAATTAATGTCTTCAATATGTCTGCACACAATCTTTCATGATTTTTTTTTCCAATTTATTTATTATTTGTTTCATTTTTGTTTAATTTTTGTTTCTTTTCTGTTGAGTAATAAAAATGAAATTTTTGGTGCAAAGGTATATCTTTATACATATGTTATTTAAGGTGATGTGAGTGTGCTAGCGTCAGTATAATGTTGTTATGATAGTTATGTTACCGCATGAACTATTAACAATGTATCGTAGCATCGTAAAAAACATGATTATACGGAAAATGATTTTTATGTAAATATTAGTTTAAAATCTAGCAATATCATAGATATACTTACAGTTTTAATGATCATATATAAAAGATCTCTAAAATCTCGATTTTTTTTATCTCCTGTTTAACGTCATTTAAAAAAAAATAGGAATGTGTCTGGCTCAAAAGATAGTATATTGAACATATTATTAAATCATCTTAAATTGTAAACCACTAAAGGAAACGGCCTAGTGACTTTTCGCATTATATCATATAGTAAATCCATCACATTAAAGACTAAAATCGGGACACATCATATTTTGGTCGCTATAACTTTCAACAACAATACTATCCAGCTAAATTTAGCACAAAAATTAATACATTAGCCCTTGGACTTTTTTCTGCAGCTTTGTATTTGTGTAAGCACTATTAAATAAACCAAATAACAACTGGGAATTGTATTCTGGCGCATAGTACTTCCTAAAACCTTCCACATAGAAATGAAATCCTGCTAAGATATACAAAAAAACAAAAACTTTTAAGTACTCAGAAATGAAACTACTTCATGATCATTTTGTGAAAAATGGCTGATTTCATTGAACAGTCTCCCGTTACAAGTTCAAATTGCTATAAAACTATAAAAACTGCTTCAATACTAATCAAACTTGGCACAAGTGTTAACTGGACCATTGCCTTTGCAATAACATGCTCAGGCTTAAATTTCCTGTTACCATGACAACGAGGGGACATCTCAAAATTGCCAAAAATCACTATTTTGCGTTGATTTTTTCCATCAAAATTGAATTCAAAGTGCTGCAACTTCGCAATGGATTGAGATAGAGTCAAATGCTTTTCAGCGTTGGTTACACGTTACCTTATGATCGATCTGGGGTCATTTTTAGCCTCTCACATGTCCAAAATTTTCTTGGCGATGAGGGGGACTCCGCCCCCTTCAAACCCCCCTAACAGAAGGGGGCACATCTCCCTTCTGGCAACCCCCTGATGTATCTTTTGGTTGCGGGCCGCGCCGAAAAAGTGCTCAATTTTTTAACAACATTTCTCAAACAAAAACAAGTGTTGGGGGCCTAAATAAGGCATTTTTCACCATTTGAGACACCAAAAAAGTGGGGGGGGTGAAAAAGGTGTTAAAATGCGTATATATCGTGTAATGGGTTAATGTAATCAGTCTTGCCATGGATGACTTAAAATGGGCCACTTTCAAAATTTAGAACTGCTTTCTAGACTACAACGGGTGTGCCTTATTTCGTACCGGGTGCCACCTAAAGGGTCATCGTATTTTAGGGACAAATTTAAAAAAATAAATTAGAAAAAGAGACTAGTTCGTACGCAGTCTGTACTACAAGAACATTGCTTATTTTTCGAAAACGGTTTAAGAATTAACTCTTCATCTCTATCAAGAAGAATCATGCAATTCGCATGTCTTTTAAACAAGTATAATGATCGTTAATAAATAAGATAAAAATAGATAAAATCATATACAAATCTATTTTGTTGTTAATCTGTTAGCAATAAACAGTCATACATTACAAATAAGACAAGGCCGAATATTAAGATTTTATCAACCTCTCAGAATGTAAGTGTTTCAAAACTTGCCGAATCGTGAGCACAATAAACAGTCCTCGATAAGCAAGGCTATGACTCGTATTATAATATGAACTTTTATAGAACCTTCCATGGTATCAATAATGCATAATAATTCACCATTTAATATACCTGTTTTATATCATCATTAAATCTGCTTCAGAAATCCATTAGTTTCAAAACTTCAAACAATTTTATTATTATTACTTATTAGATCGAACTTTTCCATTTCTGTTACAAGGACACCAGTGTACTCATTTTGAGAATGTGTTTATTAATTCGATCGTGTTATTTTCAAACGATAAATAAACTCTTGTTTTAGCTCTTAATATACGTACTTTATGTGTATTATTCTTTCCAATTGCTAATACAAAAGATGTGTATCATCTCTTGTTTACACAAATTATATAAACGTAATCGCACATGCTTTATCAGTGTATTTGCATTTAGTGATATGTTTTGTTAGATACTGATATTGTTTTCTTTTCTTATCAGTATGCTATATTTGATTGTTTATGTACAGCCGCACTTGTTTACGTTAAAAACAAATCCAGTGATCTGAATCAAGAAAGTAGAATTCGAATGTAGAAACATTAACAATTTAAATGTAAAACAGGAACAACAACAGCAGTAGCCGCAACAGCACCGTATAATTATTAATATGCATAAACATTTATTATACTTTTGTACACATTTTGTTTTCTGTTGATCAATTCCTCATACATAAAGAAGAAAAAAGACAATTAGTGCAAAGGCAATATTATACTTTGTATCAGACTAGAATTAGACATTAATTTGACTTTAATCACGACTTTGATAAATACTATTACCACTCAAATACTATAAGATAATGCATAACTGCTTTTGTATATATAGAACGCATATATGTATGTTTTGTAACGGTGTAGTATAAATTGATTATCCAATTAAACAGTTACAAACGTTGATCTTTTCTTTCAATCTATGAGTGTTGCATGAAGATATTATGTACGACTAAGTCTTGTTAAGTTGATGTACATTGATGTAAATTGATGAATATTATATCAAACGTTTGTTGTGTAAATAAAGTCTTATCACCATGTACTTTTCTTTGTAGTTACAAATAATGTAAAAATATATAAGTGTACTACTGTATCTGTAATTGTTGATCCAAAATAACATTTATTGTTATATTAAAAAGCACTAATTCTTGGCAAACACAAAGTTTCATTCTCATCTTTTTATACTTTACGCTAAATCATTTCACTTATCAGCTACTAACATATGTTTGTTATCAATAATAATTTCGTTTTCTGGATCCAAGTATACAAAAATATAAGCAATAAAACGAATCTCATTAATGCCCCAGGATTACCGAGATAGTAAATTTACTAGGTGGATTGAGTTCGCATTTTGCAAACAGAAACAATGCCTTTATTGCTGTCACTTAAAGAATTCTAATATCAACCAGAATTGAATAAATACATATTCATAGAGAAGCAAGTTTTACAAATCCAGAGCGCTTTTCTTTCAACATCACAATTTTAAGTATCTAATTTGTATTGTGATGTTCTGTGAAAATATTCTAACAAATGAATGCAAAGTTTTTCGTGGGAAAGTTACTAAAATTATACGAGATAACGGTTTATAGAAAAACCTCATCTATTTCTTGAAATCATGTATGTTATATCAGAAATATATGATATTAGCATAAATGATTGCTAGTTAGCATTTAACTGTTTAAGCTTATTTTATGTTATTTTTAAACTTTGACGTTAATCGCTAAAATTCTGTTTCTCAAAATTGACGGTGTTAATCAGTTACATTTGAACAAGAATGTCTTTTCGTCCTTCAACATTTATTACAATTCAAACACAAGTCAAAAATTCTCTGAAAGTTTAGTTTAAATGAC
The DNA here is from genome assembly GCF_026571515.1 of Ruditapes philippinarum. Classification (NCBI taxonomy): domain Eukaryota; kingdom Metazoa; phylum Mollusca; class Bivalvia; order Venerida; family Veneridae; genus Ruditapes; species Ruditapes philippinarum. The sequence goes on along the minus strand of NW_026852622.1, from coordinate 120,205 downwards.
AGTATGAAGCGCGAACTTTATTAAAATGCAATTTATTTAACCGTTATTTGATATAATAAATATGTTGATTATTTTACCGGTTTGGCCATTTACTCAGTCTGGTTTCATGCAACGGCTGTTCAGTTTTCATACATGACAGACTATTTGATTAATCTAACATAATCTAATTTGTTGATGAATGCAAAACAAAAACCTATCTGTACGCTTGGAGTATTTTCGAACAAATGAATGAGTGTAGTTATTGTTATTGAAAACATGTGGGGGAAGTATACTTGATAAAGATTGGAAGCGTCAGATATTCGTGTCTCGCTTCATAAATTAGCCTTAATGTCTGAGCATCATCCATTATTGCGTAGACTGTAGACCATCGTCGAATATGTTTATGAAAAAATATGTTAACACATGTATATCATATCTAATTTAATGTGTTCAGTTCAGCATTATCAACACTGTTTTGGAAGTCATTTTATGTTTCCAAAAATTTATTTTTTATTTACTCTGACTTGTTTGTGTCTAGCAATTTCGCTTCATCAGAAAGGTCCTTGTTCTTCCGTTTATCATTTTGAACAATTTTGAATGTTCTTTTCAGTCCTTCTAAAATTTCATTACAACTTCAAAACATTTCTCCAAACCCGGTCAAATAAAAATTCTCCGAAAAGTAAGGTTTCTAACATGACATAGAAGGAAACTCTGTCTGCGAAACGTTTGTCATCGTCAAGCTATGGTACAATTTTATGTTCATAAGTTATTACTTGTACACAATATTATAATAATCTTACACCGGCTTCCGTTTAAGACCGGAATATTTAGCTCGAGGGAAACTGTAACTGTTTACGGCGGTAACGAGGCTATTCCTGTCTGTAACGATAGCAAGTGATTGATTATTTGTGTTGCATATTACAAATTAATGATATTACGAAAATAAATTACGAAACTAATATTTTAATCTTATAGTAGCGTATGAATTTACAAATTCATTGACAACGGCACAATAACGTCATGGTAAGAATGCAATTCATTCATAACTGCCCGTGGGGATGACATTATTTTAACACGCGACTTGACGTTTTGTCGTGTTGTGCTTTCTTTAGAGATTCTCTATTTGTCTATTTGACTTACATGAGGGTGTACGACAGTTTTTTTCTAGCACCTGTGCAAACAGTAGTTTATCCATTCTCATATGCAAGAAAATAGTTTATCTGTTATGGGGCCTCTGTTAGTGTTCGATTACAAGTGACAGCTGCACAAATTTGTATTGTTAATATGCCTTTGGCATGTTTGTAAAATGAAATTTGCTTATATAGTTTGATTAATTGCTATATCATATCAACTGTTTACACTTCTAATTTTCATAAACTCATATTTTCAATTATTGCAAAGTAGGGATAATGCGCACATAAAATTGAATCTTATATAACATGTTGATTTTCAGAGCCGTTGAGTCAAATTGCTTCGTAATATATGAATTATATGTACTGGAATTCTTCTATTGTTAACACTGCGTGTTTTATGTTAATATAATACGGTAAATAGATGATGAAAATATGTAAATACATATTAAATCAATAAATGTAAATTTTAACTCGTCTGTCTTTTATATTTATAAAGTCAATCTTAAAACATTTTTGGACATTCCTTTTCGCATTATGACTTTAATATACACAAGTATATATTATTAGCAAACAGCCAGAAAATATATTATTGAAAAAATAGCTTTCCTTAAAAAGACGAAAACATCAAAAACAGCAACTTGAGAATGTTTCAGGTACAGTTTGATTGGAGTTTTTCTATGTGCGGTAGTGATAAGTGCAATTCCCATCCATGCTCTCTAGCACTAGCTTTTGCAACATCTAATAACGAAATAGTGACATTTGAATTTAGAAACATAATTATGTGGATGTGTTTCACATCAAAATAAGACATTGAATAGAAAAATTCGAAAGCTAAAAAATATGAAAAAGTTACATTTGATTTTAGATACTATCAATTTGATACCTTTGTGTTTCTAATAATTGAACAATAAATTCAATGTGAAAGTTTGCTATATCAGACATTTGAATTTACAAAATTGACAAATATGATCACTTTTTACAATTTTCTTTGTATTGTGACCCCTTTTTAACTCAATAATAAAACCCTTCAGTTCAATTCGCTACTGTTTTGTAATGAAATCTCTTATAGTGTATACAAGTAACATGTTCATGATTTCATATAATAATGATAACAATAATATCATTGAACACGGCCACATTTTAGACCTTAGTAATACCTTTTGAAAATTTCCAACGATTCATCTATTTCTTATTTATGTTTTTTTTCCAGGGATAAAGATATGATTTTCTTTAATGTTCCTAAGAAAGTTTAATTTCATAGCTAATCTTAAAGATTATATCATCCCTCGTGTTTACAAGTTATCCAGGACTTGAAATCGCTCATGCTAGCGCTTGCATTGTATATCGTGTTATGAATCTCAACTTTTCAATTAAAAAAAAACTGTACGAGATTGCTTAATATATAGTAATGCACGTGTTTATATTCAAAACAATATTAGCTTTACAATTGTATGATAAGTCGAGACATGAACAATCGATAGATAAAAACAACATTTTTTTATATTTTCTGGCAAATCAAATTATAATAAAATGAATGTGCTTGAAGGAGAATCAGTGGGATTCAAAAGCTTTGAAGGCTTAAAGGTTTTGAATAAAGTCCTACATAATTCATCATTCCATAGTGACCATTACACTTTCTTTTTGTCTATTCTGATTTCTCTTCTCATTTTCAACTTGTTTCCATGTAGTTATATTGTCTAACAATTGAAATTGGCATTACCTAAGGCATTTGTTATACCGGTATTCAGTTTCTTTTTACGATACTTCACAACGCATTCATTAACGAAAATCGTAGGTATAAATGTTCTTCTTGTATATTAATGTAAGGCATTTATTGTTCATACAATGAACTGATACTTCGGAATTTAATTTTATATGTTGTTACTTAAATTAACTGTTTTAAAGTATTAACAGGTAAGCTGTAAGTATTCTACTTAGTCCTGATTGTAATTCATATGAATTTGAACCCTATCATTGAACAACTACGTTGATACTTTCTTAAAATACCCTCGTATAGCTATTGAAGAAACGCTTAATATGACACAGGCTGAATTACTAGTTTATAATACACGTACTTCATGTTCCGATAGTGTGCCTTTGATTATAAAAAACAATCTTCCTTTCTAAATAATGGTAAATTTCCACAAGTACTGAAATTTATTTAAACTGTTACCCAGTGTTTATGTGCAACATGTTCATACGTATTAACCCGGCATTACTTATAAATGTGTAGAAATCTTATTTTTGTTTTTCTTGTTTGATCCAAATACCGGACAAAAAAACATGGTACTAAATAATTTGTTAAAAATGATGCAAATTAATAACTGAAAAGAAATAGTATTATTATGATAATAACAAAAGTATCATATTTCAATTGTAACGGAAAATGGCAAAATACACTAGAATTGACTCATGATATTAACATGGTATACATTTTCAATTATTCTTCTAAAAACAAATTTTATTCTACATAACAAGGCGGTACAACTTGCAAAAGAAACAACTTCCGTTATCTGGCAAACAGATCTATAGTATGAAGAAACACTATACATGTATGTTCTTTCTATAAATAGCGATTAAGCATTGCATTCCATTTAATAACATTTCTTTAAAAAAAATCGAAACCTGAATAACTAATTATCACTATATTTTAAAATTTACAAGCGGCGTGATCAACGATGTTTGTCAGCATAAAAAAGTTTGTTGAAAATCTTAGTACTTATTCCTTTCCATTTATTTGAATTAATGATAATATTGTAGGTTCGCCAAATTCACGTTCAATCAAACATGTTTTTATGATTCTTTTTTTACATTCAACAGGCAGGCTTCTTATTATAAATATGTTTTTTTTTATTTTATGTATTTTACTTTGAGCTATAGTCTCATGTACATATGCGTTTTTTATTCAAACAGATATATTTATCAAGGAAACCTTAATGAACCCAAAATGGCAAACTTATAAATGTTGCAGACCTACATTGATTGAGTTCGTTGAGGTCATTTGACTTGTGTACTTCAAAGGCACGCAGCTTCTCCTTGCTTATTTTGCAACAACTAAGTGCCGTTGCTATTTTGATATTTTGCATTCCCATAAATCCATTAATCTTATTGCTTATATGTATACACTAAAGTAATTAAATTGTTCTAACTGTATGCTTCTCAATAACATTTTTCTTTAATTTTGTAGAACGATCACGGGAAATTTCTCGACTTAAGCTTTCAATGAAAGTAGACCTTTTTCCAATTGTACTTTGATGTAATATTTTCCTTTTGATGCTCAATTAGAGCATACTTTAACATCATAGATCGAAATTTAAACGGTTATTTTTATCATATTCCCTCATAATAATTGCAGGCATAAATCTTGTTAAGACATTTGCTTACCTTTATTATGTAACAACCTTCTTTCTTTGAGAGTCAGGTACATTTTAAAATTAATTAGGGAGAACATATAATACGTTGAACACACATTGATCAAAATCATGATGACATATATTACAATATAATACAATTTACAATGTTGAGTATACGTACTTACACATTAGCGACATAAAACTTTAAGCAACTTTACATTTTAAATAGATGTAAACATCAAATGTCTGTTGAAAAAAGTCGTTATTTTATTCTTTCGTTTTCATTAACATGTACTCCGAAAATGTTCTCGTAGAATGATCCCAAATAACTCAAATTGGTGTGTTTGTTTGTTTTATATTACGCCTTTTCCCAACAGTATTTCAGTCATATAGGCGGGTAAATTCCTAACCGTCGTTCCTGGAGAGTAACACCATCTATAGACCACCTTCCTCCGCGCTAAACTACCAAAGCATCTCCCGGGGATCGAACCCACGCCAGAGAGGTAGCTGGATTAGAAGTCATCGACTCTAATCCCCTCGACCACGGAGGCGGTAACAGATGTGCATCGTTCAAATAGGAGCTTGGAAGACAACAAAAAACTTTATGATTTTCATACTTTGAACATATTCAATTTGTAAAATATATACCTAGTTTCGTTTTACCATTGGCAAAATAGGCACATCTAAACTTGCGACAATAGAAGATTATTAGGACTTACATAGACTAGATTGCAGAATATTTTTTTTTATCTCATTTAACCGTTTCATTCATAATTGACCTTTGAATGATTAAATTGGCAGGTATCATATTTTATATTTGATTTGTTAATTTGCCCGCCTACACCACCTCTACTGAGTAACAACACAATGTAAGTATGCCACTAAATCTCTATACCTTATACGTATCTTAAAACATCACTTTAAATGTATGACAAATTAGTGACCAAACTATTTTTTTTTGCTTTGTTTGTTTTTATTGAACAACAACACAATTTATGTCATATGGGTCCAAAACAGGAAAGATAATATCAGCTAACCTCGGGTGTTACAAACTGAAAGCAACACCATGGGTCAAAACCACCACACCTGCTGGGGCTAAAGGATGAATAGACCTAAATTATTCTAACCCATTTAGTCTCCTCTTACGATCACGCAGGGATAAACGGTGGCTGCAGTTAAGATGCCCCAACCATTTAAAAAATATTTAAAGCAACCTCTAAGCCAGAAGAGGAGATTAAATTATTTAACTAGTAATCGCAACAGATATCGGTTATGATTAGAAATTTGCCAGCAAACTTAAGTTATATCCGCCGATGTATTCAGGGAACTGTAAATATAAAACATTCGAGTTATTCAATGAAAAGTGGTGTATTTTAGAAGCTAAAAGATAATGATGAAGTAAAGTGAACCAAGTAAAAGAATTTGCATACGAAATCATTTTTACTGGCAATACTTGTTTTAAATTTAAAAAAGTATGCGTATTAAGGAAAAAAGAAACAGCTCAACAATCGTCGAATATAACTTTATAAGTTAACCTGATAATTAGCAATACTAAATATTGTTGAGGCATGGCAAGAATAAATGCATTCAGCGGCGAAACAATGCAGTTACATTGCGAAGAATAAATGCATTCAGCGGCGAAACAAACATTGTTGAAGATTATTTCCGCTACATTCTCAATAACGTGTTTTTATTTCATGACAGACATACTAGAGAAAGTAGACTATATGTTTACATTCTTTCCAACAAATAGTGAAATTATTCATCTGTCATCATACAAGTGGTTGCCTCATCATGTCAAATAATAGGGAATATCTTATCTTCTTAGTTTAGAACTGTTTTTATCAAGTAATTTCAAAGACTTTCATATAAATAAAACTTGCAGTATAATAAAATGTAATAGTTTCTTTAAAAAAACTGACTTGTTTTTATTAAAAAAGGAAATTTATTTTAAGAATCAAATTATAAACTTTCTATAAACCAGCGGATAGCTTCATATGAAAGAATCTAAACTTAAAATAAGCGAAAAGGGGCAATTGGTTTGAAGCCTTGAATCTTAACAATTTGGCCACGGATGTCCCTACCTTGCAGGGTGTCAAAAATATTGAAAATGCCGGTGCATTTATTGATTTACACTTCAACGCCCATGCAGAAACTAAAAAGGAAAATACTATCAAAGTAATATACATATTACCAAAGTCCAAAGTCATTTACGTATTTTATGCTTATATATAGGGGATATTAATAGTGCAATACTATCATTTCTATCAACCACATGACGATATTGCACCGACGAACTATTGTTTTGATCTACAAATGATTATATTACAAATGTCCTTCATGTGTCTTTTATAGACGCTGAAAATTGCATAAGTGCATCGATGAGCGAAAGTATCTACTATAAAGTGTGTTTCGCTCAAGGGTTTATCATGCATATTTTACGACGATGTATAAACAACCAGATACTGCTGATATGATTTATACTTAGAAGGTCCTATAAATATCAGTCATAGCCGAGTGCATTGTTGTCAGACTGTTTAAAGACTTTTGTAGCTTTTGTTTAATTGTTTGTATATGATTGTCTACTAAAAATTATTAATTAATAAAAGAAAATAATAAGTCATTTTATAGACGTTGTTACAAATGTTTTTGGTTTGACAGAGTCTACTTTATATAAAGCGATATTTTTTGGTCTTTTGATTATGCAATAGCAGCATCCATTTCAATGTTATGTATTTTTTTAAAATGTAATGAACAAACTATTTTTTTCAGCTAAAGGACGTCAAAAAATGACTTCTTGCATGCCACATTCGCTTTTATCGCAATTTGTTACCATATTTGTTTCATACTTGTAGGCACTTTGGCGACGTTCTTTGTCTTAAAATGCATACACTATTTTTTTTGTAGCAATTGTATAATTTATACACGTTAAACCACTATTATAAGGCTCAATGGTCATAGAATTGGTTCACATTCTGACAGCTAAAGTTTAATAGTACTCAGTTATATCTGTCAGTTTTACTCCATGATACATTTTCCGTAATAATTTTCTAAAACGGTGATAATTTGAACTTACAAATTTTGAACAAAGTTATTTCCAACAAATTACACTGGACAATTTCATCTATTATGGTAGTATGAAGTATATATTTAACATGGCCTAGAAATGCATACGTAAGCTGCAACAAACAGAAACGAAAGTATTTGTCATACAAATACAATATAGGAAGAATAATGCTAAATCTAACTTAAATAAATATTTGTCTAGATTCATTAACTTTTTTTTCATAATTTTATCGTCGTCAACGTCAAGAATTGTAATAATTGTTTGTGTTATTTAAAACACATGAATATTTTACGTAAATACTAAACAGATTAAAATTTGATTTAAAAAAAGTCATATATTTCTTTTAGACACAATATCCGAGAGCATACTTTTTGGAATTTGAGCATCCTTTGCTATTTCAGTTTGAGTTTTATCCCTTTCTCAATTTCTCATAAAATATCATATTTTGTTTATAAACTTTACTCGAGCAAAATATTAAAAAAAAGAAATAGTAGAATAAAAGAAATAACCGTTTTATGTTGGTGACAAGAATTCATACTAAAATATCCTAAATAAACTAATATACAAATTCATTTTCAATTATGTATTGAAGTACGGACAACAATAAACGGTACATTCGGCCGGGTTAAATCCGTGCCAATGAAAATGAAAGTTGTTAAAATGCCGGATCTTTTGATGGAGAGCCGATATTTTGGAGTTCGTTATAAAAGTGTAATTTTCTGTACTTTTAATTAAATTGGGACTTAGAAATGAGTTCCCTATAAGCAATAATTCCTTATAATAACCGTGTTCGCCATAACCGTATATTTTCATATTAAATAAAGAGGGGCAAAATTGGGGCCAATTATAACCGGATGTTCGCTATAACCGTGTTCGCTATAAGTGAAGTTTACTATATAGCTTTATACACTTCAAAAATATTGCTCAGTTAATCATTTCATCATTTCAGATAAAAATGTATCACTGACATAAAGAAACAGCAAGATGATTCAATTAATAATTTGAGCTCTTGAAATTAAATAGCTTAACAAATTAATTTAAAATAACCTAAATGATATTGGTAATGGATTCAGACTTCAACAAATGCAAACACCTTAATATAAGCTATACTGCAGGTGCCAGGTGTGTAATCCTGAAGAAGAGAAATACTTATTACAAATACATTTTGGCAATAGCGAATTTATGTTGAATATGGAACGTTAAACGTTGCAAAATTCCATAATTTTAATTTTTGTTCTATATTCAATATTTATGTTGACTGCGTAGTTTTTAATTTAATATTTTATAACCTAATATTTATTCAATACTTCAAAAATGTGTTCAAAGAACAAATTATATGTGTACAATAATGTTCCATATATTTGGGAAAAACATTATATATATGTTCTATATTTCCTAAAGATATATTGTATAATCAAAACTATTTTTTTACACTGAAAAATATAATTATTTGATCACTTGAACCATGTGGGAGAATCACAATTTTTTACACGACATTTAATTGGTTAATTAAAACCAAAATGGCTGCGTCTATGGAGGGTACACGGAAAAGGGGATCGCGTGATTGTACACGTAACATATGAAACCCCGCCTATAGATTAAGAACGATTTTCTAATAAAGCGTTATCATCCTGAAGTAGACAGTAGTGGAGTGGGAACGGTCAGTGCCATATACTTAATCCTCCTTATAAATATACGAACATGTGTATGTCTAAAACATAGAAAAGTTTTTTAAGTCTTCAGGACGTACAATTTTAACATCTTATTTTGAATTATTGACATACTGAAGCAACATTATATAAACAGTAGAAACTATTACCCTAACAAAGAATGTTTTGTATTCACCATGAGTGTCTGAACTGATATTAAAACACTCAAAAACAATGGATTAAACGGCTTATTTTAGATATGAACAGAACTCAGGATTAAAATAACATTATATAGAAAAAGTCAAGAATTACATTCTTATAAAAATCTGGCAGACACATTTAAACTATCATGGGGAAACGCTATACATGTCTGGTGTATCTATCAAACTGTATTATTCACTGTATTCCATTTGATAACATTTCTGTCTAGATTAGCTCGAAATTTGAATAAACAATTCACAACGATGCGTATCGAAATTGCTATAAAAATGTTCCATTTAGTTACACCCTAACTTAGTTTCCAGGATTTTCTATATGTTTTTATAAACATTTTGTATTAAATTAATCAAAAGGAGCTTTTTTGCTTTCATATGCAGATTTGTTGGATAATATAAAGATTTGCTAAATGCATCTTCAATAAAAAAATATATACAAAGAATAAGTAAAAATATTTTTTTTGATTTATAACAACACACTTGCTGCTTCTCATATGGGATTTAACAGCCTGTGTTCCAGGGTTTAACATGCTCGCTCAAGATATGAGAGATCCTGCGATGTAAGTGATGTATATATTTTTCTTAAAGAATTAGTCATGCTATAAATGCAAATGTATGCAACTTCTCAGTTAAACTAAGCAAAGTCTAAATGCTTATGTCGCCGCAAAATTGATCTATTAATTTTCAACATTTGTTTTGTCGTATTTGCTGCAAGAACTTAAAGCTGCATGCCTCCAGTTGAGTCAAAATATTTCAGAACTATCTAACATGAGCAAATTTTCTACGATTTGTTAAAAAGTAACAACATTCAATTCCAAGTAGTATTTAACATGTTAAGGCGATTCATGTCTGACAATTCAGTATTTATCACCATATTTCTACTGCGTGACATACGAAGCAAGAGATATTTCTGCATATGTTCCACCTCTTTTTGACAATTTACATGTATTGTATGTGCCGCATGCAGTGTGTAAATTACTGTCTTTGTTTTCTTCTAAAACATTATAAAACATTTCTAAAAACATTTTCATGAACATTAGCATGAATCTATTTCATGCTTGTTTAAATAACTATCAGAACAATTATCATATTAAAGAAATATGGGGAACTTATATTCATCATAAAACGCATAGTCTTTGCTCATTGAATGCAACAACCCACTTAACGCTTATTTTAAATCGTAATATAACATAATATTCCGTAGCGTAAACTTATTTATGTATGATATCTGTTCTAAAATATTGCGACATAAATCTTGCTTACACAGTTCATTAGTTTTTAGAGTATTTTGTAGCAGGTATCCGACAAACGATACTGTTCATCTACACGCTGAGTTCATTGGGGAATGAGTGAAGCAAACCTTGAATGTAATTGAGCAAGCTCATGATGAAATATTGATACCATTATGTTTCTATTCAATGTAGGTGGTAGTCTGGTAGGTGAGCACTAAATAATTTTAACCTTTCTGCGAGCATCATGGCGATATTTCAAGAGTTTTCATCCACCTGTTCGCCTTTATCGCAATTTGCTACCATATTTATGTCATACAAGCACTTTGGCGGTATTCTTTGTCTTTTGAATTCATACAATAAATTTTGCATCAAATGTATAATTTTATATTATAATATTATATAAAGGTGTAACATACTAGAAAAGAAAAGTGCCATTTGTCTCAGTATTGACTTAGTTCACAATATAATTCTGACAACTCAATTTAAGTAGTACAAAAACAATAAAATAATAATACCAGAACACCAGTCTGACAGAAATATAAATCTTCTGACATTTTTACATTTTATTACGATTGTATTACACAAACACTCGTCCATACCAGATAATTTATAATATACAAATCTTGATTTTATTTTAAGGTAACGCCCAAACAGAATAGCCAGCCAGATGTAAGGCTAGTTGTATTTAATATGTTAGAGAGAGGTTTTGTTAACCATGCTCGTTAAGACTTCTCTTGATCGTGGTAGAGGATATTTAAAAACTCGAGATGCAAAAATCAAACAGACTTCTAGAAGTGTCAATACTCGACTGACATATTGCTTTGTTATCATTTTACGTGGTATTGATGCAAAGTTCATTATTTGATATGTTTTCAGGTTGCTAGAATTTCAAGTAAACAATAGTATCTGGAATAATAACTTGTTATATGACCGATATATGTGTATTAAGGTGTATGAATACGGAATATCATCTTCAGGGTCTTTCAAATAGATTCTATTTGAAAACCCTGTCATGCTGTAGTAGCTACAGCATAATTATCCTTTAATTATATACAATTAAGATTTAACACAAAAAAATCAATTGACTGAACTTTAATTAGTTATTCAGAAACAGAACAAATAGCCATTGCAAAAATAAACTGCATGAATGTAAACTTAATAAATAATTTTAACAAAGGAAGTCACGCCATCAGTAGTTCCAAATGCTACGCATTGTAAAATGGGTGCCAGAGGAAAAAAAAATAGTCTGGCATTTCCTTAGAACAGTGTCGTGTTGTAATAATTTGCATATATCAATCAGTTAATCGCATAGGTGCCTATTGATTGTCGTGTATTTTAGAAAAATATCTATAGGTAAAATGCAATTGATAAAACTAATTTAAAATATCTATAAAACTATATATCTGATGCCTGTAATAAAAACAACAACATTTGTTTTTGAATTTTACAGAAGAATATTCACAAGTTACAATTATTTAAGAATGTTGTTTGTATATTACCCTGCGAATTGTGAAATCACTAAATGGTAAAAATCCTACTTTAAAAACAGATGGATGAAATTAAGAAGATTTTATTTAGGTTATTTACAAAATTCATGAGTTTTGAATAACAAAGACTTCCTTGGAAGTCTTTTGAGTATCTACCAGAAGATTATGAGAACAAGAAAAAAACACGATTTATTAAGGTTATAAAAAGCATTTTATTATATGAAGCTTTATTCTCCTTAATTGTATTGCTATTTTTACTTTTATATGTAAAGGTAATGAAGCTATATCTAATGAAATATTTTCATAAAATACATTAACACTTAAATTTGTACAGTTTCCATAATTTTGTTATGGTCTATTTTCAAACAATTTGTAACATAGAACGTATGTGTGTTATTTAACATAAAATATAAGCAGAAGAATATGTTCCGGAGTTCTGCTGCTATTTGAAGTAAAGCTTTAACATTTTAGCAATGCTTTCGTGCCTGTGATAAAGACATGATTTCACATGTTGCTTTCATACGGGCATTTTGAAGTATCCTTTTTCAAAATTTAATTTTTGTTTTGCAACGGAAATGACTTTGTACAATTAGACAATATTGATAATTGCTACACAGTTTCTTTATAAATATAAAATAAACATGTTTAGACTTCACACAAAGTTGATGTGACATTTTTTAAACCCTTTACACTATAGGTTGTCACACTTTTGAATATATAGTTTCATTAAAAAAATGCCGGTTTGACATACATTGTATTTATTCGTTCTTTTATTCAAACTAGACATATTCACTAAGAATGTTATGGTTTTCAATAAATTGTTTGTAATTAAAATATTATACTCCAGGATGAGCATACATCTGTTTAAATTTAAATATACACAATTTTTACAGTAAACTGAATTGATGATAATAAACAATAATATTGCATGGTGAAACGTAATGAAAAAAATCTGTTTAACACAATTAAGTAAATATAATGCTAAATTAAAATTAAAAGAAATAGATTTGTAGTCAAGTAATGTCTTTTCCATAATCTTAAGGTTGGTTCTCGAAAGAGTTGTAACAGAATGTCTCTGTTATTTAACAAACATATTAAAATATTCTCAAAAAAAGAAGGGTATTATTATTTTTTCAATGATATTGTACATGTCGTTCGTCCCTAAGGAAAAAAAAGATACACTTTCATGTAAAAATTTTAATATAGATTAAAATTACTGCTCAAATAATCATTTAAGATTAAAATTAAGATTTAAATTAAAATATATCACTGACACAAGTAAACAGTATGATGATTTAAGATTCAGTTAACAAGTACATCATATAAATTGGTTTACAAATTAATTAAAAAGAATCTAAATGATATTATTAATGGATTCAGACTTTAACAGATGTAAAAGATATATATATAAGCTATACTGCAGGTGCCAGGTGCGTAATGCCAGGGAAGACAAAATAATCTTAACATACAAATACATTTTGACAAATGGCGAATTTATGTTGGAAAACAACTTTATCCTTTATTCGTGTGTTTTTTGTTTTGATTTTGTTCTCTTATAAATGATGTCTTCTTTTTGTTGGTTGGGGAATGTCAGCTAAAATGAGGAATCACATCAAGTGCCACTCCGTGCATTATTCCAGGTATAAGCAGGCACCTGAGTAGACCAAAACAGGTTGAATTTCTTTCTTGTATGAAAGGATCAATAGTCCCCAACAGGATTCGTATCTACAACGATGAGTCGCAATAAATTGAAGTCAAGACTTTTACTATTCGACACGGACGTACTATGTGAAGTGTAAAACGTTGATAAAGTATAGCAGTAAATTATATTTCTTTGAGTTTGTTGTATTTGGAATCATTTGAGGGAGTCATCCAGCTGTTTACGGTACATCGGCTGTTCTACTCAGGTACTATTTCGTGCCTGAAATAATGCACGGAGTGGCACCTGACATCTTCTTCCACCCGTCAACTAGAAAGACGCCATATGACCTTAATATCCATTCGCCCTCCACGAAAAAGAAAAAAAAGATCAGGATTGAAAACAAATTATTATTAATTAGAATGAACATGAAATTTTGGATAGCGTAAGCATGAATTGAATAACAAAAGGAAAGCAACAACAATAAATTAAATACAACATTAGCGAAGGAATACCCGATAAACATTGTAATTCATTTGTGCATGCAACATATTTCGTATACAGTAACAGTTGAGACATATGCGTCTTTACCATAGTATCAACAAATGTAGACACTCATTCAAAATAACCATGATATCAATTTTGTCATATATTTATTTTTTCCTGCAGTCAAAAGTTAAGTTAGTTTTAAAGTCCTGATTTGATTGAATAATTTTCTAAGATTCTGTCGTGCAATGTTAAAAACAAAGATGTACCAATTTCAATCTGCTAAAACGTTTTTTTCTGTTAAAATGAACTACCTAATAAAAAAGATGTCTAATTATAAGACTTCCGTAATATAAATAAAACATGAATCTTATTCGTACAAAATACATTAATGTCAGTATGGGGCATCTTCACGGAGCATTGTTTACAAAAGGATGTCGGAAACTCGTTTGATTTAATAAGATCTTCTCATTTTGAAGTCTTTACACTACTGTATCGTTTGATTTCCTCGAATGTAAACAGACTCTCACACAAAAGCAACATTGTGTTTAACTGTACTAAAAAGAAAGTAGATATATTAAGCCAGCAATTATCCTTTGGTAACGTTTGTAATATCATGATATATGTAAGCTACCATGGCATACGTATTTCAGTCTAATTTTCTTTTTGATAATTATCATTATCAAACAATTGTGTCAAATATTTTATCTTTATAAGTCACATTTTATCAGCAGAGACACACTGCTTTTATGTCAAAACTACAAGATCTACTCGATGATGAATTTTATTAACAGAAACATATTTACAGACACATTTGAAAATATAAGAAATGTAGAATGAATCAAGATTCAAGTTATGATTTACATGTTAAAATAATTGACTAATTTTCCTGTATTTATCAGGATTTTTAACTCGTAAGACTAGTAAGGGCTATTTTAATCTCTTTTTGATAATTTACGTCGAGTGTAAGTTCCGAATTCCAAATGTAAATTATTTTCATATCGATATCACAATATTTTAATTCAAATACATCGTTTTATGAATATGGACGCGCGATGCTTAAAGCTTATTACACAAATACAATATGCAGTGTATACAAGCTACTTAGGCAATCAAATCAGTTATTCTTTATCTTCATTTGAAGGTCGAAAATAAACATTACGGTAAACTATAAGCCTAAAAAAGAAATGATTTGTTTTCACCATGAGAGTCCGAAATGATATAAAAACACTTAAAAGGGTAGGACATAAACCGCCGTTTTAGCTATATCGCTTTGCAGTCAAAACTAAATAATTAAAGATGCATTACTTTAATTTGAATAACTTGTGCTGGCTATGCATATTTTCTGGACAAAAGTAAAGTTTATCCTTGTTGATCTTGACAAAATATTGGTTTATCCTTGTTGACCTCGTTAATCAGATCTTATCATCAGACAAATGAAAAAGGCAAACATTGCATATCTGCGGAGTTGATTATTAATTTCTCTGTTTTAGATGGTTTGAAATAAGCAGATTCAAATACCTTTCTAACTGACTTCATATTTTGAATTTAATAACTATCTGCAAATGGAAGATCCGTCGGAAGTCATACAAATAACATTATCATATGAACATTATAGACTGTTTTTAATTGAATCTGTTCATTAGAGCTAACTGAAAGGTTCGACATCTCTGTCGCCACCTAGCACCGGTATTCAGCTTAATAAAAAGAATCTGTAAAAGTTGCGGAGCCCCACTGAGTTTGTTTAGCAGAATAATTCAACGCTGCATTTCATTAACGTTGCCCTAATTTCTTTATTTTTACCCTCGTAACTATGTTATTCTAACAGAAAGAGTATGCCGCCTGAACAATTGTGCTCAAATATTTCATTTCAAATGTAAGAATGTAAGAGAATATTCCAAATATAAACAAGTTATGAGTAAAATCAAAAGTGAATTACCAGCAGTGTTTTTTATCAAATTAGATATAGAACTTCTACTTATTTAGAGTCATCTATTGTTATCATACATTGATATGTCCAACAATTAAGTATAGATAGTAGTCATGCTTTTTTCTAAATCCATACTTCTGTATGCAATCATATATTACAGCAATCATTTACATAAAATTGTACATTTTATAGTTAAAGTCATGGGCAAAATATTATTATAACAATCTGGCAATCACATTCATACAATCATTGAGAAACGCTATACATGTCTGGTGTATCTATCAAGCTGTATTATACATTGCATTCCAATTGATAACATTTCTTTCTAGATTAGCTCGAAACCTGAATAAACAATTCACAAACTGCTTGATCAACGATGCGTATCGAAATTCCTTGAGAAATATTTCATAGAGTTACACCCTAACGTAGTTTCCAGGATTTTCTATATGTTTTTGGGAACATTTGTATAAAATCAATCAAAATGAGATTTTTTGTACTTTCATTTGCACTTTTGTTGGATAATATAAAGAGTTGCCAAATGCATCTCCAATCAAAAATATGTACAAAGATTAGGTAAATAGATTTTTCAATGATTTTTAACAACAGACTTGCTGCTCCTCATAACTGGATTTTACATTTAAACATGCTTGTTCAGGATGTCAGATATCCTGGGTTTGAATTCCGGCGATGTTAGTAATGCATATATTTACTCAAAGAATTATACATGCTACTGAAGCCGAGTCCTGGTGCAAATAAATACAACTTCTCCTTTAAACTAAGCAATGCCTTAATGCTAATTTCGCCGGAAAATTGATTTTTTTAACTATAAACTTTTGCGTTGTCGTATTCGCTGCAAAAACTCAAAACTGCATGCCTCTAGATGAGCCAAAATATTTTAAGAAAATCGTATATGAGAAACATTTTTTAGAGATTCACGACAATAAGCATGAACCTTTACGCATGCTGCTTTATTACATTTACATATATACAATAATGTCGGATATTATTAATATCACATATACAATAATTATAATACAGAATATTGGGAAATGCTCACAGAAATCGCGCAACATATGTTTGGCTTAAAACGTACATGTATACTCTTTGCTTATTGAATGCTATGACCCAATGAACACTTATTTTAAAGCGTAACATACCATAATAATCCGTAGTTTAAACTGAGATATGTATGATATCTGTTCTAAAATATAGTGACATAAATCTTGCTAACACAGTTCATTAGCTTTCAGAGTAAATTGCAGCAGATATACGACAAGAGATACTGTTCATCTACCTGTTGAGTTCATTATGGAATGAGTGAAGCATACCTTGAATGTAATTGAGGAAACTCATGATGAAATATTGATACCGTTATGTTTCTATTCAATGTAGGTGGTAGCCTGGTAGGTGAGCACTGAATCTATTTAGCTTTTCTGCGAGCATCATGGCGATATGTTAAGAGTTCTGCTCCATATGTTAGTAGGTGAATACAAAAAGTCAATGGAAGAAATTGAATATGTTCATGCTCTGTTTGAAAGAGCCTGTTCATCAACATAAAATGATATATGCAAGCTACCATCTAAATCTCCTAAGCGTAGTAGTAATATAAAACTAAATTAGAATGACAGACGTTACCAGCAGTGGTGATCGTATCACGTGAAATATGCTACTATCAAGGTATTCGGCTAAAATGGGCATATAATCCTCAATATTTTATGCATGAGACAGACTCAATCAAACCGAGTCTGCATCTCTTGTAATTTTGTTGTGATTGGTGCTTCCGAGGGATCACTTTCTTTCCAGATTGTTATATTTCACAACAGAAGGTGTCAAGTGTTGTGTGACAGCTGTAAAAAGTTGTCCCCGTACTTCACTTCAGCGTTGTTATATTTTTCTGGTCCTTCGGGATCATTGATGCCAGCACGATTAAGTGTTGAGAATTGAGTACCGCTCAAGCCGGTGCTAGGGGGCGTGAAGGATGTTGCACTTATTCATTATCCCTCATGTACAGACTCAATCAAACCGAGTCTGCAAATCTCTTGTAATTTTGTTGTGATTGGTGCTTCCGAGGGATCACTTTCTTTCCATATTTTATTGTAGTTGTTATATTGCTGCTATATTATCACGAAGCTAATACATTTTCTTTACAATACCAAGCATGCATCCTTGACAGACATAGCATACGGAGTGGAGTTTATGTTTACATTAACATGAAATAAAACTATCATCACAAAAGTGTGTGCTTCATCGTAACGAATGTATAAAACAGTCTTATATTGTAAGTTAACGTCTGTTTTCTTCAGACTGTGATGATAGAGTTTCCTTTACGAAGACTCTACAAAACAAAACGATATTTACGTTTAAGCTACATGTAGTTCGCACGCTTTGTTTTAGTACATTTTTAAACATTGGTAAACAGATGACATCAGCATTTGGTATGTCCAGGAAGCTGATTCAAATGTATTTCTGAAAAGGTACAAGCTGTTCACATTCAAGATATTATTACAAATTATGTTTCACCTAATTTATACTTAAGCAAATGTACGTAATTATATAATATCAGTATAATTGCAGTATAACACAATGACAAAACATGTTTTCAAGAATAATATCAGCTATATTTAACAGAAGCCGAAATTTACATCTGTGTGCCAAATTATCTACCTTAAAGTCTGTTTCGATTAACATTGTGCTAAAAGCTTTGTCATACATGTTTTATGACGATATATTATCAGACAGGTACATCAAATGGCTGATATGATTTGCACCTTGGAAGTACTTTTGTTCTAATATCATAATGTAAGACATAGTCGAACGTGTCAGTGTAGCTGATATTTTTTCACGAATTTTACGGGTTGATGAGCGGATTCAAAGCAAACATTCATATTTAAGAGATTGTAGAAATTCATTGCTAGTAAAAAATCATTTACAGAAAAATTAATTCAAATGTATCACTGTGATTTTTCTTGCATACCAGTCTGGTGTTTTCGTTTGTTTTTCCCATGTCGAAAAAAATTTCGTCTGGCATGGAGAGGGGTGCCATGTGTCGAGTGCTATAATGTTGTCATTTTTACGCATTTATAAATTAACCGCTTTAAATGACGTCTATTCAGCGTATTTAGGCATGAAACTGCATGCTTAGGAAGATGTCATTTCGACGTTATCAATTCAGACGCTATTGTTAGAAAATAGTTACGGACGAAATGACATAAATGTCCATGAAAATATAATATATTGAGGTAAAAATCTGAAATATGATATGTTTATTGTAGAATATGCAAGGAAAAGATCTAACATGTGTTTGTGGTTCAGAATGGAATATGTGCCCCTCGGATACCTGCCCATATTTCGATCCGAACCCCGCTACATATGACAGATATTATTTATATACGATAATAATAATAATTATTATAATGATAATAATAATGATAATAATAATAATAATAGTGATAATCACTAAATTAAATAATAAAAGTGATAATCACTAATAATAATCACTAATAATAATAGTAATAGTGATAATAATAATGATAATAATAATGATAGTGATAATAATAATAATAATAATAATAGTGATTTTTATAATAAAAATAATAATAATGATAATGACAATAATAATAATAGTGATAATGATAATGATAATAATAAATATAATAGTGATAATAATAATAATAATAATAATAATAATAATAATAATAATAATAATAACAATAATAATAATGATGATAATACTATATTTTTTTATTTATAGAAGGCAACATACTAAGTTTACACAGTTAAACGTATACTTATTACCACTACGGCTTTCTTAATTAACAATAGTAAAGGAATGAATATGTAGATCGATACAAATTTAGAATATTTTTGTACAAAAAAAGATAGAAAAAAAAGAAATATGAGCCGTGTCATGACAAAACCAACATAGTGCGTTTGCGACCAGCATGGATCCAGACCAGCCTGCGCATCCGCGCAGTCTGATCAGTATCCATGCTGTTCGCTATCAGTTTCTCTATTTGTAATAGGGTTGTAAAGCGAACAGCATGGATCCTGATCAGTATGCGCGGATGCGCAGGCTGGTCTGGATCCATGCTGGTCGCAAACCCATTATGTTGGTTTTGTAGTGACACGGCTCATATATTCTTGAATGTAAAGAATAGATATTTTCATTTATTCACCCGACTGACATGCATATTCATATTAATCATAGTAATTATAGATAAACCGTTAAGTGGTCGATTGTCATCATGTATCTAACTGTAAACTTAGAAAATTAATTTTACAGCTGTTTTTGAAAGATAGTAAAGTCGAACATTGTAAGTCGATAGTAATATGTAATTTGTTGCACACGGCATACATTTCGTTTCATTTAATATCACTCAATATACTACTTGTCGCTTGTTTATTTATATAAACTTTTATATTGCAGTTGCTGTATTTGATCAATTTTGCCAAACCGTCTGAAATCAAAATTTAGTTTAACGGTCTTCTTTCTATGTAAATTCAATTACTCATATTGGGACGAAATCTAAGACCTTACTTCGTTGCATTCACACACTATTTTTGGCCTCCCAATTTAACAGAAAAAAAACATAAATCTGGAAAAGCAAATTTTGTTTAAAAAAGTAGACAATATACTAGCATTTGACATTTCATTACGTCTTCATTGCATTTTCAACTAAACACTCTTCCCATTCAGACAAAAAATCAGAAATGTAAGCATGATTTTATTTCATGAAAACGCCCTAACATTACTGCCAGCCAAGTGGATCGCTCAGTATGGATCACTCACTATTGCAACGGATTTGAGAAAATATGATTCTTTTTTACTCAGTCCTTAAAAGTTTACATAACTGTATTTAATAGTAGACGATCCAAGGAGCCAAATATAAAGATAATGATAATTATGGAAAACGTTTAATCAACATCTTTTATGCCATATTCATACAAATAAGGACTAGAAATATTGTCTTAACAATATTGGTACGATATCGGACGATCCAGGGGATCAGATGTTATAACGAGACATATAGAAGGAAAAAAGAACGTGCAAACATATTTGAACGCCATTTGTGTTTGTGTATTCAATTTAATCAAACTAAAGTTAAAGCATGTAAAACGAAAACATATATGTTTATATAAAACTTTATTTAAAAGATGTAGAAAGTTTGACTGAGTACATTAGAGCTTAGTCAAATTGATTGTCATAAACATAAAACAATGCGTATGATCTTAGATAATTGAGTTCATCATTTGCAATACATATTTATCAACTTACATTTGTGAATGAATCACTGATTTGCTAGAGGGATGCTAGAGGGATGTTTCATAATACTTGAGATAAATGTATTCAAAGACAAGTAATGTTGGAAAATGTTGAAGAAGTATATAAAAAATATTACACCTGTTCTGTTAACAGTTTTCTAAATCTAAGATGATTTCAACACAGAAAAGGGATACCTATCAGCATTAATTTTATTTTATCTTTAGAGTAAAACGTATTCCTTTTGCAAAATATTTTACGTTTTTTCTCATCTTTGTCCCTTTCGCAGCGTTCTATATACGGATACATTTTCTACTGATGTGACTGACACATGCTATTTAATAAAAGTGATATAAAAATATATATTTACATTCACGTGCAGTTTTATTTAAAAATAGTATTGATAGAAGTTAAAATCTATTATTTTCATGTTGCTTTTTTAAAAAGTAAACGATATATTTGTAACCTCATCAACATGAAATCGTTTTGCTTTAATTGAGTTTATAACGGGTTTAATATTATAACAACACATCGTGCTAACAAAAATGACGGATCCAAGTATAATTTTTATATTATAACCATTTTATTACTAATTTATCCACTGACATCTAACAAAGACAAAACGAAAAAAAAAATGTATTAAGATTTTATAAACAAACAGATTGTTTCATCTCAACAAATTAAGGGATTGGAGTTATTATTTTTAACATTATCTTCATATTATTGTAAATAGATTCGATCTTCAACAGATGCAGAAAACATAAATATACAAAGGTGTTTTGCACGTCACAGGTGTATCATTCGCAGGAGGGGAGCAATAATTAGAACGGATTAATCTTGACAAATATTTTGAATCCTTTATAAAAGGTAGACTTCTTGATGATGATATGCTACCGTGCAAATTAGAAAACACAGTGTAAAACAAAGATTTTGCAGGAACAACGTCCTCTCTCAGAAATAAAATAAATTGTATTCTAAAAGTACTCTATGGTATTGTGGTTAGCGGATTAATAGTTCAAACTATTTCTTATCCGTTTCTTTATGATATATTGAGCATACTTTTGCTTATTTGAAAACAGGTAGTTTGTTAGCTTATCTGATGTTCTACAGAACATTTATTTTGATATCTTATTTCTAGGATGATATTGTAATCTCTTGTTAACATGCTATATAGGAAACATAATTCACCATGCTTACATTGCTTGTAAATGCATTTTAATTAGTAATATATTTTGTTGGAAAATGATATCGTTTTTTAAAACTTATATAAAAAACTTTGCCACTGCAAAAGTAGCAGTCAGAGTCAGAAAAAAACTTAACATGTCTTTTATATCCATCAAGACTGATTACGCTGTGCATTCCTTCTGATAACATTTCTTTTAAAGTAATTTGAAGAAAAACGAATAACTAATTATAACTGTACTTCAAAGTCAATCATAATCAAAGATGCGTTAAAGAAAATCCCGAGAAAGTTAAAGAAAGAGAGTTACACCCTTACCTTATTCCAGGTCTTTCTGCAATAAACGTTTATATAAAATCAATCAGCATGAGGTTTTGCAAATATGATGCCAAATGTACCTTCAATCAAAATATCAATATGTTTTTTGTACGATTATTTTACAACATGCACGCTGCTTATCATTATGGTTTCGTTAGATTTACATCATGCAAATACATGATTCTGATTTTCAAAATTGATGATTTGGAAAGCTACAGAAAAGCGCTGAAAACGACACAATTGAAATTTATACAGCTTTGATTGACTGAGCCTGGATGGCTCCGTAAATGAAAAACTGAAATGGTTTATAGCAGATGTATTGGCAATGGCTAAAATGACATAAGTGTAGCTTGCTTTTTTGTTCTTCTTAGATGCCGTTTGTCTCTTTATCGTATTGCATATATGTGAACAGTACGTGAATTTTACGAAACTCAAAATTTAGAAGCCAATGTGTGTAATCTTAGTGTTTCCCGTTATCTAAGTTTTGAATTAACCAAAAATGAAATTATATTCCAATGCAGTTTCAGAAATTATAGGTATCACACATACAGTTAGACACATTTATTATCAACCTTGATATTGATTCATAATAACTTTTATAACAAATTGTTTCAGCTTTAAAATAACTGTTTTGAATTTGCATTCGTTTTCTTATGGGTTGCAATTTATTTGTAATAAAATCTTAATTTCTGCAATCTTAATTTCTTTGTCTGTTTCTATTACAACCTATTATGTTTTCATAAAGTAATTCCCCCGTCAGTGCTTGCATTGTGCCTTGTACTACTTTTATTTGGTTTTCTGCTGGGGCTCCTTGCCGTTGGTCTTGTGCTTAGTCTTGTAGGGACTATGGTTATTGGACGCTGCCCTTCCTTGATGATCTGATTTTTCATATGTTTACTTGCATTTGTTTTCTTATCGAACAATAAGGGAGTTTCTCTCTTGTACAGTTGATGACAAGGCATTCACTTTGGCGTGTGTATAGGAAATATTTATTTTAAAGTTTAATGTTTCAGTTAGGATTTAAACCTTGCAATCAAATGCAAATTTTGAACGTGAAATCGATGTAAATGTCCCTAATCTGGCTTTCATTTTTTGATAAACCACATTCGGCGAACTTCCAAAGAAAATATTTTAAAAATAAATTTTTAATGACTCTTAATACATCACGATAAGCAGTTTATATATTTTAATACGCGTGAGTGCGTATCAAAATGTGTTGCACGATATTTATAATAATTGCTTAATGTCAAACAAAATAATGAAACATCGAACCTAAATGTTCAAATTACATCTGTAAACTTTAAACAGTATCAATCCATCAAAGGTTCAGAACCATTTTTATAATAAAATGGTATCTTTTCAATAAATGCAATTGAAGGATAAATATCAATAAAGTTGGATATCCTAAAATAAGTCAGCCAAGTGAAATCGCAGAAAGTCTAGGTTGAAGGATTTCCTCAAGTATATTAAGAACATTTTAAGCGGTTGCTTACAAACCGACATCTACATCAAACATTGAAAATTCTTAGTGCTTCTTTGTGGAAACGTTAGTCCATCAGCTGTCTTTATAATCATTTATTCAAACTGAACAATAGCTTTGTTACAACCAGTTTTGCAATTAAAACGTGTTTAGCAATTATTTTATTGCACAACTCGTTTCGTTGACATAATTTTATTGCAATTTGATCATAACCGGTTTTGCAATAAAAACGAGATTTGCAATGGAATATTGTTTCTATCGGATTTTATTCAGATTATACAAAAGACATTATAAAATTTATGTATCATGTATATCATGATTGAAATGCATGGATTTTATTCGGGAATAAGCAATATATATGCATATGATCAAACAATAATTTACATTCTAAATTTCATTAGTTTTTTTTCTTTTAATATATATATGACAAAAGAATGATCATCATGAAATATAAGGACATGTACATTTATAACAACAACTGTAGTTTTGGAATCTCTGTGATATACATTCATGATCTTGTAATAAGGCCTTTACTTACAGGTACTTTAAAGAAAGAAAAAAAACGAGTTTCGCAATTATTTTATTGCAAAACTCGTTGCGTTGACATGATTTTATTGCAATTTGACCTCAACCGGGTTTGCAATAAAAAGGAGTTTTGCAATAAAATATCTTCTATCAGATGTTATTTAGATTATACAAAAGACATTATAAAATGTATCTATGTATATTAGGATTGTCATGCAGGGATTATATTCGGAAATAATGAA
This sequence comes from Ruditapes philippinarum, assembly GCF_026571515.1. Taxonomy (NCBI): domain Eukaryota; kingdom Metazoa; phylum Mollusca; class Bivalvia; order Venerida; family Veneridae; genus Ruditapes; species Ruditapes philippinarum. Next base: position 95,030 of record NW_026852622.1, on the reverse strand, counting down.
TATATATGCAATATATGCTTATGATCAAACAATAATTTACATTCTAAATTTCATTAGTTTTTTTTTTTCTTTTAATATATATGATGAAAGAATAATCATTATGAAATATCAGGACATGTACATTTACAACAACAATTGTAGTTTTGGAAACTCTTGTGCTCAAATCTCTGTGATATACATACATTACCTTTTAATACGAGTAAGGTCTTAACTTACCAGTACTTTGAAGAAAGAAATGAAAACGACTTTCGCAATGATTTTATTGCAAAACTCGTTGCGTTGACATGATTTTATTGCAATTTGATCACAACCAGTTTTGCAATAAAATATTTTTTGTATCGGATTTTATTAGGATTATACAAAAGACATCATATGTATATTAGGATTGAAATGCAGGGATTTTATTCGGGAATAATAAATGTATAATATGCATATGATCAAACATTATTTTACATTCTAAAGTTCATTAGTATTGTTTTTTTCTTTTGATATATATATATATGATGAAAAAATGCATGGAATATCAGGACATTTACATTTACAACAACAACTGTAGTTTTGGAAACTCGTGTGCTGAAATCTCTGTGATTAACTTACCAGTACTTTGAAAAAATGAAAAATAAACGAGTTTCGCAATAATGTTATTGCGAAACTCGTTGCGTTGACATGATTTTATTGAAATTTGATCACAACCGGTTTTGCAATAAAAACGAATTTTGCAATAAAATATTTTTTTCTATCTGATTTAATTGACATTATACTTAAGACATTATTATTATTTTTGCAATAAAACGAGTTTTGCAATAGTTTTATTTATTTAATATATATGATGAAAGAATGATCATCATGACATATCAGGACATTTACAACAATTTGGGAATAATGTATACATGTATATGTTTTACAATAATTTACATTCTCAAAGTCTTATATGCTTTTCTTAAATGAATATGATCATAGAATGATCATCATGACATTTACATTTTCAACAACAACTGTGGTTGGAAATGCGGCTGTGATGAGTTTGCTATAAAATCATGTCAACGCAACGAGTTTTGCAATAAAATTATTTCGAATGTCGTATTTATTTATTTTTTCAAGGTACTGATAAGTTTAGATCTCATTAAAAGGTCGTGTATGTATATCACGGTTATTTCAGTTGTTTTACAACACAAATATGTCATAGCAACGAGTTTTGCAATAAGATTGTTAACTCTTTCTTTAACATACTGGTAAGTTTCGACCTTATAACAAGATCATGTATGTATATCACAGAGATTTAAACTAAAGAGTTTCCAAAACTACAGTAATTGTTGAAAATGTTAATGTACTGATAATTCATGATAATCATTCAATCATCATATATATTAAAAGAAAAAAATAAATTACTTTTAGGATGTAATTTTTTGTTGAAACATATACATGTATACGATATTTCCGAATATAATCCCTGCATATCAATCCTTTTATAGAAAGATGAATTTTATAATGTCTACGGTATATTCTCAATAAAATCCGAAATAAAAATATTTATTGCAAAATCGGTTGTGATAAAATTGCAATAAAATCATGTCTGCAATAAAATAATTGCCAAACTCGTTTTCATTGTAATATTAGGAGTGAAAATAGTTCAACCAAATCATGTCATCGCAACGACTTTGGCAATAACATTGTCAACATTTTCGTATAAGTACGTGTTAGTTTTGGAGTTATAACAGGATCATGTATTTGTATCACAGAGATTTGAGCTGAAGTGTTTGCAAATCTACAGTTGTTTTTGATAATGTAAATATGCATAATTCATTCAATTATCATATAAAATGTAATGACTTTTAAAATGTAAGTTTTTGTAAAATTATATACATGATTCATAATTCCAATGCAATCCCTGCATGTTAATTTTTATCTAAAACGATTATAAGATAAACTTCCTAATGTCTAGTGTATGATTTCAACAGAAATATGATATTGTAATATTCTATTGCAAGACTCGTTCTAATTGCCAAACTGGTTGAAAAAAATGCAACAAAATTATGTCATCGCAACGAGTTTTGCAAAAAAATTATTAACTCTTTCTTTAAAGTACTGGTAAGTTTCGACCTTATGACAAGGATAAAAGAGAAAAAAATAAATGACTTTTAGCATGTTAATTTTTGTTGAAACATATACATGTATACGTTATTTCCGAATATAATCCCTGCATGTCAATCCTTTTATAGAAAGATAAATTTTACAATGTCTACGGTATATTCTCAATAAAATCCGATATAAAAATATTTATTGCAAAACTCGTTTTTATTGCAAAATCGGTTGTTATAAAATTGCAATAAAATTATGTCAACGCAACAGGTTTTGCAATACAATTATTACAAAACTCGTTTTTATTGCAAAACTGGTTGTAAGACAGCTTGGGCATTCTTTAACTATCCAAGTGCAAACAGGTTATCCAGAGTGACTATCAATGTACTTGCCAAAAATATAAATATTTCTGCTTAACTAATTTACATGGTACCCTCAACTTGTCTCAATTGATTGATATGCCACATATGCTCGTACGATGTTAGGGTTGAATTTGTCAGCAAGGTGAAAAACGATCACTTGTCGAACACGTTCTTTAATTCTCATGATAATTATCATTTTCTTCAATTCATTACCTTCTGCATTTGTTTAAACAAAGTAGTGAAGAATGTTTCTTTTGCTACTAGGAATCCATTCGATGGTTCAGGACTTAAATATTGGGAATTACCACTTTTGGCTACTTAATGTGTTAAGCGCTGTCAGATTGTATGGCGCCGTCCGATAAGTTTAACTGGAAGGTAGTGTTAAACTGTGAATCGGGCAACACGGTTCACTCCCTAAAACAAAAGCATATGTATACTGTAAATCACTTTATATTCGCGTGATCTCTATTTCGCGAAAACCCCATCCTCAGGTTTTTCCACGAATTCATGAATTCGCGATGGCAGGGTTAGAAAATTTATATTCGCGATTAGCTATATAACAGGGTAGGTTTACGTTCATTTCCATACCGTGCCGCACTTATTCACGGTAATTTAACAATGTGTATTTAAAAAAAATGTGTATTAAAAAGAACAATATTTATTTAAAAAATGTGTATTACAAAAATAAATACTTTTGCTATTGATGAGAGGATGGATATTTGGTAGGCGGATTAGTTATTCAAACTATTTCTTATCCATTGACTTCTGATATATTGAGAATATCTTTGCTTATTTGAAAACAGTTTGTTTCTCCGTAAAAGAATATGAAAACAACTGACATTGAAACACGAGATGCTGCCGTACAAATAAGAAGACACAAACAGAAACAGTGTAAAACTAAAACTATGCAGGAGCAACATCGTCTCTAAGAAATAAAAGAAATTGTATTATAAGCACTCTATTGTATTGTTGACAGGATTTTTGGTAAGTGGATTAGTAATTCGAACTATTTCTAATCCCTTGCCGTATCATATATTGAACATGAGAAGCAGTTAATTTGCTTGTTTCTCCGAAATATTCTTCGATGTTCTAAGAACATTTATTTTGATATCTTATCTCTAAGATATAACATTATAATCTCTTGTTAACATGCTATAAATGAAGCACAATAATCCATGCTTACATTGCTTGTAAATGTATTTGAATTAGAACTATCTTTTGTTGGAAATTGATACTGTTTGTGTAAACTTATAAAAAAACCCTCCTTTTGCACATGTTTGTATTTAAGGCAAATCCGCCTTTGCAAATGTAGCACTCATAATTGTAAATCTGTATCAGAACGAAAACAACTTGACATGTCTCTTATATCCATCAAGACGGATTGCACTGAGAATTCCTTCTGATAACATTTCTCTTAAAGCCCCGAATAACTTATAATAAATGTACTTCAAAAACAAGCATGATCATCGATGCGTGACAATAAATCCCGAGAAAAATAAACGAAGAGAGTTACACCCTTACCTTGCTCCAGGTTTTTCTGCAATAAACGTTTGTATAAAATCATCCCACATGAGGTTTTGCAAATATGATGCCAAGTGTACCTTCAATTAAATATCAATATGATTTTGTACGATTAACTTACAACATGTACACTGCTTACTATTATGGTTTTCTTTAGAATAACATCATGCAAATATTTGATATTTATCTTTTTGTTATCTTTGAATATAATTATTTTGAAAGCTACAGAAAAACGCTGAAAGAGCCTTAAAAAATAGAGAGACATTAAACTCCTTATTTAAAAAATTGCTTTATATCACAGTTTATTTGTTTGCAAGGCAAACTGTTTCTACTTCTTAAATAAAGTTTTCGATAAAACAAATCTACCTGTTAACTTCATTCAGACGGTTTTATGAAATAACTTGAGTGAAATCAAACTAACTCACGAAGAAATATCGTTACTGCAACACTTGCTTGATTGTTTATATTTAATATAGGTGATAGGTGAAAAACTGAATACTTGATTTAATTAAGCAGAAATTAAGTATCATTTAGAATTCAATGTCATATGTTGATGTGAAAACAGCTAAGAGAACTTAGAACCGTTAATCCGACACTTTCGTGTGACTATCAGCCAAAGTATATATCCAATAGGCGATGAACAATGATAAAACATATGTTTGGTGTTTGATTGTATTGATTCACATTTTCATTTTTTATTCATTTATTTTGTAGGGGAGTACAAAGATGATACGTAGACTTTAATTTTTATGTTGATTGATTTTTCAACATTCCATTCTCATATCTCGGTGGTCGATATATCTACCAGGCTTTCGCTCTTACCAAGTGACTGACTAATACTCATACACAAGATTACTGAATAAGTGATGACATACAGATTATCGTGATTATCAAGGGAAATTTTGCTTTGGTCAAGGTTGAAAAAGTTAATAAAATCATTGGCATGACGGAATTTTAGACTGCAACTGAGGTTTGATGCAAATGGTGATTATTACTATCTGACTTCCAGTAGAAATTGATTTTAAAAGGAACAAGTATTTCTATTTATTATTTGTTTAGTATATCTTGTTAAATAACGGCCTGAATTTTAAGTTTATGTTTTACACCCTTGTCTCTGAAGCTGTGTAATTAAAGTACCGTTTCTTCTCAGGAATTTTGTTAATAGTTTAAACACACTTTTTAAGGTTACAAGGTTAATATATTGATGACTTTACAAGCTAGACAAAATAACCTTAGGTTTATGAGAAATTAGAGAACTTCTTCGTCTAGTAATTGTTGACTTGCGTAAGCTGTTTTATACTTTCTCTTAGCGTCTTAGCTAGCAAAATTATACCCATCTCGGTGTCATTGAAACGTTTCCGCAATTGAAACCATAACTGTTACATACCTTTTTGTCTGGTCAGACTGAGAATGCTTTGAAATGTTGAATTCATTGCTCTGTACTGGTATATTTTGTAATGAAATCGAAAATATTACTTCACTTACTTCTTACAAACGTTGTCAGTGCAATCAAAAGCTAAAAATCAACGTCTACATTATGATACAGTTACAGCATAGTGCCTTGAATGTAATTTTGACATTTTTGAATGTGTTATTTGTTACGAAAAGAGGCCTTTATTGTGGTGAACGGATTGTTTCAGGCTAGTGTTTTTAAAAGTGTTTTTTTTAATGAGCTTTTCAATTTTTTTTGTCCACAGATTTAGCCATGCTGTTGCACTTGATAAGTCTTACTAGTAATTGGTACACTTCGTGGATTATGAAGTAAGAGTCTATAATATATGTCCATGACACACTAGCTTCACTGGATGTTACTGTACGTTACCATTCCTTAAAAAAACGTATTGCGATATCACATAAGCCATGACGCAGGAGTTTGATTAACCCATTTACCAAAATCTATTTTACACTTGTCACGGTTCAGAACTGTTCACAATTTAGGGGAGAAGATGTGTAAGCGGCCGGATAGCTCAGTCGGTAGAGCTGCGGAACGGTATTCCGAGGATCCCGGGTTCGAGTCCCGGTCAGGCTGCACATTTTTCTCACCCTGTGACACACTAATATAATTACACTTTGACGAGGCGTCATTTGCAAACATAGCCTGTTTCAATATATGCGTGTCATATGATTTTATTCAACTCTTACAATACATTAAGTATTAAATATACACACATTCAATACCCTCTATTATATTGTTTGATTTTATTAACCTGTCAATTCCATACTGATTATACGGTCAATGCACAGAATATATTAATATTCGATAAATGTTCGGTAAATTCCGTGAGATGTGCGCAGTAAGATGTGATTAAATTCATCTTGTTTTTATGAATTAGTTACACTGACCGTTATAGTGCAATAGGGTAAACCACTGGTATATTTTATCTGGATGTTCAACGTGTTGTAGGATCGAGACAGAGTATGTCCAGTATTTTTTTTTATTCATAACTATTTTCAACATGTTTTTTTAAGTTATGGTTGTTCCGTTTTTAATATGTTTTGCACCTTTTTGTAAATACTAAACATTTGTATATAACAAAGTTTAAGAATTAATACTGAAAATTCATTCCGATTAAAATCAATAAATGTAATTATACAATATAAAATGTGACAATTCAGTGTTTCTTAGTTGGTTCATATCCGTGGTGACAAATTGCAAGCGCTTGACCATTTTCATTAAAATGTACTTAAAATAAAGAAAGAATAAGTCTAAAAAGAATGTCAAAAAAGGGGATCGAACCTCGGACCCCTCATGCATTAGGTAATCACTAAACCGACTGTGCTATTGCGGATGTTACAAGAACCTACATTAATCTAGTGAGAGTTTTCCAAACGTAAGTGATATACTCCATATTAATTCTCGTAAAATAAACGAAAAAAACCGAAGTTGGACCGAATATTTAAATGAGTGCTATAATGTATTCATAATTGACAGGTCAATAAAATCAGACTATACTATATGTTTGTACGAAAATCATATTTAATAACACTAACAACAATAACAAAGGAATACAAAACACAGGTTTGTTTCCTATCAAACATTTTAATGAAGATTCAAGTACAAAACCATTTAATCTTGCAAAATGTAAAAGAATAGCAATGTGTTAGCGCCGTTGTATTAAAATGTCAAAACAGTTAACTTCAACATAGTACAAGAAAACACGTTTGTCAACTAACTAACTGTACATTTCAAGTTACCTTACAAACTTTGTTCATTGGACTGAATAATCATATACTATTAATGTATTCATTTAACTTTGGCCAAATATTTACATATTTACAGTGTCTCTAAATGAGTAGGATAAGCAGGTAGTTGTTTTAGAAAATATAAAAAACAACAGTAAACTATGTCAGCAACGATATGTGTATGTGTGCCTTATTTTTAGGTTTCCGACCTAATGTACATTTTATAGGAAGTGTCATGTAACAGTGACTTCAAAGAAGATAAAACTCTTTCAAATGGCATGAATCTATGAAGCAATGTTATACGAGAATTGTCAAAATGAGATGTGAGAGTTTCATTTGATTTATTACATTACAACCAGAAAAATGCCGACATTTTTAGATTTATTAAATACACTCAAGCTAAGGGCTTTTAACACAAAAGAGATATTTTTTGTTTCTTTAAAGCTTGATGTTCCTTTTGATGTAGGTCTAAAACAATATATTGTATGCAAATTCAAATGAAATTTTAAAAAAATTAATAGTTATGTTGTTTTCGTGACCTTTTGTTATGGGTGTATCATGAACGATTTATAAACTTTGTATCTATGTAGTTAACTATACATTAATATTCTTCGTAAAATATATTGAAATGTACAAGGTCACAATATTCCGCAGCTATTTAAGTTGGTTTTATGATGATTTCACGCATTTCATTCCAGCGTTTCTGTAATTATTTTAATCAAAATATTAATAATTATTTTCCAATCGGCATTTAGCAAATATATTTTAATGCACTTTCAAACAATATTCGTTAGATAAACCGACATATCATTAATATTTCGGTGTGCGTCATATATCAATATAAAAATATTCCGATACAGTGTTATAAAATCATCGTTTATCACATACTCGTGCCGATTTTCCGACACCGTAAAATTGGTATTGCAAGACCGTGCATATATTTTTACGTGCATATATTTTTACGTGACGTCATTTGCGCTTTACAAACATTATGTTAAGATTAAACTTAATTAATTATAGGCCTAGGCGTGTCAAAGAAAATAGATTCTTTTGAATTGAAACAGTCGTTATTATGGGTATGTGATAAATAGAATATAATATTTGTTGAGGTTCATTGCTGACTTTATTGAACTCGTTAAATAAAATAATATTATGCTCGACAGAGGCTTTCATAATATAATTAATTATATTCTACCCGTTCAATAAATTTAGTTTTAAATCTTTACTCATTCAAAATCCTCTGTATGTTACATACTGTTACAAATGGGTATTACAACTTGTAAGCATGATAAACCATTGTAAATCCACACTTATATACTTTTTCCTTGATTTATATAAACAACCCCAAAGAATGAAGCATTTAGTATGCGATATATTATGAATCAAGTCATTAGATCCCATGTGTAATGATATTCATACTTCAATACTTATTTGAAATAATGCAAAATGAGTTGTAAGGGTTCATGACTTCGACATTTTAAATTCATATAACTACTCTAAATAAAGGAGGGTATTTTCACTTTTGTTTAATTTTGGTAGACCATCTTAGTTGGAAAGGATATGCCTCCAGCTAAATTTAGCGGCTTTCAATGTATTGTTTAGATAAATAGAAAATGTTCATTTGTTTTTTTTTCTAACGTACAAAATAATTTTGATTTAAATTAACATATTGATCATGATATAAAAAGTAATAAAACAGTCAATATGAATATATATGGAATAAGTGGTATCCCAGCAGCTGCGTTATTATTAGAGCTAAACATGCCTTTTGTGTTGCCTTTGCAGCACTTCGAATCCTCAATATTTAAACTACATACAAATTCTGGAAACGTTGCGTCGGCCTTTAACATTGGCAGTTCGACAAGTCGAAGGTTTGGTTCGCCGATCGAAGCTTGAATCGAATGGGCAGTTCTTGATAGCAAACATGCTGAATTGTTCATGTCAAAATTAATGATTTTTTCATTTAGAAGGTTTGAACCCAAAATTATATCACAATCTACAACGGATGCCGTGAGATCTGTTTCACAGAAAGTCTTAACTTGCAAACGTCGATGCATGTAGATTCTCCCGTTGCTCTTGATAACAAATTTGGGACTGTCGACTTCTTTCTGCTCTCCAGCCCTAAATATAGAATTAACATATATCTTAAGTATAATATTAATTGATATCGTAATTATAATATTTATTGTATATTGTGACAGACACAGGGTTGACCTTAATTTCTATATTCTTTGCTAGTGAATAAGAAATCCGATCTACAACTTACATATATATATATTTTGAATTAAACACTGCGGTGTACAGGAGAAGTTACGTTTTAAACTCATACGGGTTGTTAATTAAAGAAAATATGTTAAAGTTACTTACACATTTGAAATATGTAGAGATGGAGTCCAAATCTTTTTCTCATCCACAGTTATTTCCTTGACAACAAGTGGATACCAAGACAGTCGGGTGTCATTCCAATTCTGAAATGATAATGACTAGAATCCCGTCACAGAAACAATAAACATTACGTAACAATAAAAAAGTATGTGTATACACTAAACTACTTTGATACTTATACTGTAACAGATGTTTTACAGTGATTTGATTTTTAAATGGTTTTAGGGTTGGTAATCAAGATATAATATCAGTATTCAAAATCAAGAATAATTTTGCAGTAAGAAGATGATACCATAAGCTATAGAATGTTTTATATCTACTCACAACTTCAAGTTCAACTGTTGATTCCAATGTTTGAGCAACAATGTCAAGACTTGATATGTGCAACACATTTAAATTCACACTCAGCACAACTGGGTCAGGATAATGTTTTCTTGGAGGTACTTCGGGTTTGTATTTGTGAAACACAGTGCTAACGATCTGAACAGCCTCATCGATATATTTGGCATTGTCGTTCTCTTGATCTCCTCTCGATTGCGCAAAGGTCCTGAAAATAAACATACGTTAAGAAATATGATAAGAATGAGATATTTACTACTGTTGTTGTCCAAACTCGTTATACCTTGTGCGATAAATACCAAAAATTGAAATTGCAAAATTTAGCATATGAATTTTTATCGCATTCATAACGGCGGACTGGTCTTATTCTTAGCATGCAAGTAATAAAAGACTAGGTAAAAAAATGTAAAAAATGTCATTAGTAAGCACGCAATGTATCGAACGCGATGGTGCAAGCAGCCAATGTCCATAGCTATGCTTAAATATCAAAAAGCAAAACTTTAGTCATGATGTAATATTTAGAAAGATCACCAGTTATTTTTAACCGTTGTTTTGAGAAATCAGTTTATTTTTAATGTAACTTTATGAAATAACCTAAATTTGCCTAACTTCATGAAATTGAATTAGAAATATGAGGTTAGTTTTAAAGAAATGGAACCTAAAATATCTAATTACGTGTTTGTTTGTTATATTTCAATCTAAAAATTATATAATATACAAGTTTAACAAATAGCAGAAACGTTTAAGATAATTTATATATAATTATCGAAATTAACTTCATGTTATTAGTCATACAGTTTCGAACAGCAATTTATTATGAACACGTGTTGAGTAAAAGATTTTTTTGGTAATGATACAAAGAAAGACGTAAAAATGCATACTCTAAATAAAACAACCAACATATATATGACAAATATGTTCAATGTTATGGACTTGCAAAAAACTATAAATGTCAAATAAGACAAATTATTAGTCAATGCCCTATGCACTGTATTAATGTATACAAATATTTAAAATATTTACGCCCATCTGTTCATCAGTGGACGATATTTCGGACATTTGATATCTCGGTGATTATGTTATTGATTGTATTTTTTATAAGCTATCAAATAGGTATGAGCTTTCGTGTAAACATTTCAAGTCAAATCATTTGCCACAAAACTATGTAAAGTTAGAAAATTATATTGTTTTCATAAGTAATCAAAAAGCGAACTAAGAGTGCTTGTTTGTTTATATACTGCTGTGTATTCATATCTATGTTTGAAGCAAATCCGATGTAACTAATACATGAAATCTATCCTGATGAAGGTCATTATATGACCGAAACCAGTAGATAAATAAAATAACGTAAACCCACTCTGGTGTTTCTGACGTGTTGTTCTTCATCCCTTCCTTGATTACTTAGTTTAATACATGAAACTGTGGGATATTATGGAAATAAATAATGACTTTTAAACTATACATATGCTTTTGTGTTAGGGTGTGAACCGTGTTGCCCGATTCAGTCAAACACTACACTCCATTTAAACTTATCGGACGATGCCATGCAATCAATCTGACAGCGCTTAACACAGTAAGTAGCTAAAAGTGGTCATTACCAATGTTAAATTCCTGAAACTTCGAATGCATTCCTGGTAGCTAAAAACACATTCTATACTACTTTCTTTAAACAACTAAAGGAGGTATAGGGTTAAAGAAAATGACAATTATCATGGGTATTAAAGAACGTGTTCGCCAAGTGATTGTTTTACACCTTGCTGATAAATTCAACCCTTACGTCGTACAAGCATATGTGGCATATCAATCAACTGAGACATGTTGAGGGTTTCATGCAAATTAGTTAAGCAGAAATATATATATATTTTTGGCAAGTACATTGATAGTCACTGTGGATAACCTGTTTGCACTTGGATAGTTAAAGAATGTCCAAGCTATTGTTCTGTTTGAATAAATGATTATAAAGACAGCTGATAGACAAATGTTACCACAAAGAAGCACTAAGAATTTTTTATGTTTCATGTAGATGTCGGTTTGTAAGCAACCGCTTATAATTTTCTTAATATACTTGAGGAAATCCTTTAACCTAGACTTTCTGCGATTTCACTTGGGTGACTTATTTTAGGATATCCATCTTTATTGATATTTATCCTTCAATTGCATTGTATTGAAAAGGAACCATTTTAGTATAAAAATGGTTCTAAACCATTGATGGATTGATACTGTTAAAAGTTTACAGGTGTTATTTGAACTTTTATGAATACATCATATATGCTAAAATGAAATAAAATTTAATTTGTTCGCTGTTTCATTTTTTTTTGTTTTACATTAAGCAATTAATTTAAATATCGTGCAACTCATTTTGATACGAACTCACGCGTATTAAAATATATAAACTGCTTATCGTGATGTATTAAAGTGACATTTTGCTCATATTTTCATAGTCAAGTTGAGCTGAATTGACTTTATATTTAAATAGATTGAGTGTTAAAATGGTGTTTGACCAACAGTTGATATTAAAAAACGTTCAATATAAAATTATAAATCTGCCTAAATATAAAAAGACTGTCCCACTCTTTTTATAAACTGAGCGTTAGAGGTAAATTCTATTTTGATATTCGCCAGTTCACTATATACCCTTGGATGAGCATAATGTCACTTTAAAACTCATTAAGAAATATTTTTAAAACAGTTTCTTTTGTTCGCCGAACGTGGTTTATCAAAAATTAAATGCCAGATTAAGGACTTTAACATCGTCTTCACGTTCAAAATTTGCATTTGATTGCAAGGTTTCCTAACTGAAACATACGTTAAAATAATCCTTTCCTATACGCACGCCAAAGTGAATGCCTGGTCATCAATTGTACAAGAGAGAAACTCCCTTATTGTTCGAAAAGGAACAATTGCAAGTAAACATATGAAAAGCAGTCCCTACAGTACCAAGCAACACAAGACCAACTGCAAGGAGCTCAGCAGAAAACCAATCAAAAGTAGTACATGACACAGAGCAAAGCACTGACGGGAGAATTACTTTGTTAAAACATAATAGGTTAAAATAGAAACATACAAAGAAATTAAAATTGCAGAAATGAAGATGTAATTACAAATAAATTACAAGCCATAAGAAAACGAATGCAAATACAAAACAGGTTTTTTTAAAGCTGAAACAATTTGTTATAAAAGTTATTATGAATCAATTTCTCTTTGTCCTGATACATTGAGTCAGGTTGATAATAAATGTGTCAAACTGTGTGTGTGATACCTATAATTTCTGTAACTGCATTGGAATATAAGAACATTATTTCATTTTGAGTTAATTCAAAACTTAGATAACGGGAAACATTAAGAGTACACATATTGGCTTCTTAATTATGAATTTCGTAAAAATTCACCAGATAAAAAATAATAAAGAACAAAAGCGCCTCATTTTTCCCAGGATTGTCTTTATGATTTGTTAAGCATATGTGCACTATCAATCAATATGGTATTTTTTGTTTAAATATTATGATAAGATGATAGTATCTCTGGAATACTCCTTGAGTTTGCCAAATGCACATTCATTCAAAAGCTTGTGCAAAGGGGATTTTTTCTTGGATAAAAATAATAGCATTCCACTAGTACATTTGACATTGAAAGAAGTCATATTTATAAACAAAAACTTTCATAATTATCATGTAAAATACTATTTGACAGGCAAAGTACATGTAAGACAGCTGATTGCTATTATATTTAAAATTGACAAAATGCTATTTGGCAAGGAAAAATGCCACAGGAGTGTCGCAGGAGTGTTTTATGAAAGTAAAGCATCTATAACAGCGATCTGAGTTAGAGGCACGGACAATTTTCCTGAGATATATGAATACATATTATGTAAATGCCCTACCTATTTATATTCCTTTGATGACAGAACAAATCATGTTGCAGTAATAAATTCATTAAGAGCCGGAAATTCCATTGAGAAGCCGTATTTATTACATACTTTTCGGTAGACAGCGGAAATCATATTTTAATAATGCATCAAAAAAATGCTAAAATTTGAACTTTCACAGTAGCCGCATTATATCTTTATGCAGATGATTAGGATGTGTCACTGGAAATATCGCCATTCAAACAGAATTTGCTTTATTTCGAGAAGCATCTGATTGTTCTTTGTATAACTCCCTCCAAAAGTTTCAATTGAACATCCTGTCAAATCCCAGTAAATACAAACAATTCTGGGCTACACTTATACGCAATACTTTGACTCATATTATAATAGTAGATCTTACAGACCCTTTAAGGTATAGATCTTAATCTACAATATCCCATTTAATGTACCTTGCTGTTTAAATATGGCCGCAAAATATGTATGAGAAATCCTATAACGCCATGAAAATTGCATATTAAGATATTTTGGCAATTTGAAATTGAACGTTTATCGCCTGTAAAATATAGCTGATATAATATTTTGAATTGCGGTACTTATGACATTACTTTCAACATTTCTTAAAATGTGAAATACTAACATGTATATACATGTAACTTTTCAATTTTACATGAAAGAATAATATGTCTAATTCGATTTGTTGAAAGTTAAATCGAGTTATGCGATATCAACTATTGAAAGACAATTATGGTAGATATCAACATTTATATAAATCTCGATATATGCTGCATACTTTCTGAATGCTGCGCATTTGTTATTGAATATCCGCAAACGAAGCAAGCATTTTTGCTCAAAACTCTGTGATATACATATTTGATCTTGAAACAATGCCGAAACTTACAAGAACTGTTCAGAAAGTGTTTACTATATTACAGCAAAAGTTCTTTTGATGACATAATCTTGTTGCAATTTTTTCACAACCATTGACTTTTTCAATATTTTTTTTTAATATCAGATAAGATAAAAAGATTATAGTATATGATTAATATTATTATATTTTTATTTTTATCAGCAATAATATTTTGAATTTCTATATATTATTAATTGAATTTGTAAAATTACATGATTAAACATCAAATTTCATTCTAAAAGTACATGTATATATTTATTAAAATTAGTATTATTGCAAAATATAATATAATTGAATGTTTTTATTAGATGCTGCACATTTACATTATCAACAACAATTGCAGTTTTGTAAACAGTTTTGCTCAAAACTCTGTGACGTACATATCTGATCTTGAAACAATGTCGAATCTTGTAAGTACTTTCGAGAACGTGTTTGCATTATAATTACAAAATTGTGTGCGATGACATAATTTTGTTGCATTTTGTTCACAACCAGTTTCGCACTAAAAGCGAGTCTTGCAATATTTTTTTCTAATATCAGATTTAATAAAAAGACTACACACTAAATATCATTAGCTTAATACTAGTATATTTTCATATGAGGATTCAATGAGTGCCAATAAATCGCGAGTAAAATGATTCAAGGCGTTCTGCTCCTGTATGAATATGCGACAGCTCACAGACCCCATGTGGCGATGGTTGCTGCAACTGATTGCAGCTTTGAAATTCTTCCCTATCTTCCCTATTTTCCGGACTTAGCCCCATCTGATTTCTACCTGTTTTCCGAAACTGAAAACCATGCTTCACGGTAGACGTTCTGGAAACAATGAATGTGCCATGCGGTCAATGAGTTCGTTACACAGAGTGATATTTTTTGGAGGGTTAAACAAGTTGGAGCACAGGTGGGCAAAGTGCATTGATGTAGAGGGCGATTATATTGAAAAGTAAGAGCGTTATATGGGATCTCTGACTACAGGAAGTACATTGGGCCTAAAACTTTTTTTGTTCAGTCCTCGTAGGTGAAGAAACATCAATTAGAAAAATGCAATATTTCAATATAGCTATGTTTTGTATCTTCTTCCGTAAATTACAATGCCATTCATCTTCCTCTTTTAACATTTAAAGGTTTGATATTATGATAATGCATATTTCATGTGCGCTTAGAAAGAGTTGAATGTAATATTACCCAATTACGAAGCAAATTATTGGCAAATTACATACCAACTGTTGCTTTTTATCGGAACGTTTTAATGTCACCAGAATGCCATTGGTACGATACTTTTAGTTATTCAACCCTTGTCATTCCATACAGATGGAAAATGAAACTAATCACATAAAAACGAACATCAAAAACAATTAGTCTAACAATAAATAGCAAAAACGAAACAACTTAAAACAACAAATTCGTAACTTTCCTCTAAATCCTGGTAAATAAGTAAAATACATTTTGTGAATATTTTATACATTTTATACCCCTGTTTATCTCATATCGTTACCTGAAAACACATTTTCTACATTCACAATATTGTGTTTCTAGAGTGAGGCAAAGAAAGTGGACATTTTGACATAATTTAACAATTCTTGGCCGAATTTGCTAATAAGTGAGAAGTACAAATATAATTCTGTGCTTAGGCATTTGACATAAAAGTAATGTTCAGAAACTGTAAATATTTGATAGTAAAGACATCAGTAGTCAACTACAATTCTTAATCAACATCCTTTTAATAAACCAACGTTTCGGCTTAACAGCCTTTTTCAAGGTACATTGATAAATAATAAGCAATAAACAGGAGCAGTATGTCAGCGTTACATGACATAAAAAGCGAAGACGTCAAAACATTTAAAAGAGGTTGTCGTAATAATCATTGACATTATCAAGTTGATGTAATATACTTTTGAAGAGAAAAAACCGGTAAAGTGCAAATTAAAGTAAAGTAAAAACACCCGTAAAATTGACTAAGATAGATACAAATATATACAAAATACTTTTAAGTAATTAACAGATGTACAGAGGGAAGACATTTAAACAGAATTTTGGAATTCATTACAGTACTGTAAAATTTGATTGCAAAGTTACAAAATGAATTTGAAAGGTATCAGTCAGTTTACTGGTGTTTTTTTACATAATGTTTGCGTACGGAACATCCAGGCTGTCGAGGGGTCAAATGAAGCTTGTTATTTTGGCATTAAATATAATTATATTATTTTATTTGGCATAAAGTATTTATTGCAATTGTCACACATAGCTTAAGATAATGGCTTGTGATTGGCATTTTTAGGTTAGGAATACATGTAAGAGTCTAGTAAATAAAGCTGTGGTAAATTAGCACAACTACCTGCTTGTTCTAAACAATGCCATTAGGGTGAACAGTTTCCAAAAATCAAACCTACTGCCGTATTTTATATTAATTTTGTTAATAAGAGACAAAGAGCAATGAACTGATTTGATAAGATAGCTTATAAATCTGGCGCGCGTATCTTGAAAACCGCAACGCGTCATAGGGGAACGGACTCTCTAAAAAATGGTTCTCCGCTAATGTTTGATTAACATAATTCTGTAGTTGTCTGTATTGTGTCCAAAAGTATATATCAAGTATATCCAAAATGATTAAATTGACCATGTTCGATTGGATACAACAATAAATAACCCTTCTTATTTAGTTATTGCGCTAAAACATTTCGTAGGTTTTAACGTTCACAACAGAAACCTGACGTAAGAAATTGCCAACAATTACTACATTATCATGCAAATCTTACAAGACATATATTGAAAGGGAAACTGATTGACAATATGTTTGCTTGTAACCACAGTGTCTGCTTTAACTAGCTCCCTCGCTCATGAGCGAACATATAAGTAGACTTGTGAGCGGGAAAATGTAAATTATAAAAATATATTCATGCCTTCTAGTTTGAGTAGCCAAACTTAGGACTTTACACTTAAGCTCGTTAATACAAATTTAACTTTCACAATTTGAAAAAAAAATGTCCAGAAAACCATGCAGTGATTTGATATTATCAAGAATAAGTTTGAATTGGAACGTTAAATAAGGAACAGTGAGTTTCTTTTATGTAGATACGAAGTGTTACATAGTATATTATTATGAAAGGTTGATCGAACGAGTGACGTCCTCAACAGTATTGGCCTTCAAATATTCAGTGGAAAAAATAGCTATTTTTTCGCGGGAGAAACAATGCCGTAAATATATTGTATATTTTGTAGCTTAAAGAGAAGGCCTAGTTTTACAGAATTTAAAGGCACGAATAACGAAATAATATGAAGGGAAATCATTTCTGAGAAATATATGAGATAGTTAAAAACATGTTAAGATCAAAACGAAGGTTATTTGTAAATTAATGTAAAAGTGTTGTACTGTCATTGATTTATGTCATCAAGTGTGATCAAAATTATATAAATGATATCAAAAATTTTACTGTCAATATATAATTTGAAGGTTTAAAGTGACATTATGCCCATCCAAGGGTATATAGTGGGTGAACAGATGGATATCAAAATAAGTTTTCATTTTGCCATAATTCCTTTTAATTTAATAATTTAGCTCCCATAAGCAATAAATAGTGCACAGATCCAAATGATATTCCTGTAAATATCTATTACAATTTACTTATAACGATTAGTTTATAAAAAGAGTGGGGCAGTTTTTTTTAATTTTAGGCAGACTTACAATTTTATCCTGAATATTTTCCGATATCAACTGTTGGTCAAACACGATTTAAACAGTTAATCTTTTGAAATATAAAGTCAATTCAGCTTAATTTGAGTACGAAAATATGAGCATAATTTCACTTTAATTTTAACAGTTAGTTGTACTACAAAATCTGGTTATACAAACGTTCTTTTGAACGTCATCAAGACAATTTTATCTCAACGCTTCAAATGTGTATGAGGTTACATATAATCGTACCTAACCGCTCTCTCAATGCCGCAACTAATATCATCTACAAGTACAAATGTTGCTGCAATGCAGCAATTGAGAAGCTCTGCGCAAAAAAAATGTGCTCATTACAGATACGTTACCAAATTATTCCTACGCATATTCAGATTAAGTACAATTGTAGATTTTTTCCGAATGTTTTGTAAACCATTTTTTGCATAATTATACTTATCTTATGCACTGTCCATAATTAAAAAGAGGGGAAAAATATTTAATATAAAACATGCTTTCACTGATGCCTACCTGGTAAGGAAAGTAATTCCATTGAATACAAACAAGACTTACAAGACTTGTATATGTTATGTGACATGACTGTATTGTGTTCTGTTTGTGTCACTACTGTAGTCAGTAACAGAAGATAGATGATAGAAATATCAAAGTCTGTTATAATTGTAACAAATATAAAAATAGTAACAAAAGGGACTAATATTATAATATAGTAATATTACATGCATATTTTTTATGTCAAATTAAAAAAAAATGGTTTCTTTCAATACTGAAAGTAGAACACACTCTGGAATGAAAAAATGGGATGAATTTCAAAAAGACCAAATTCAGGATTTTTTTTTTGTTTGTTATACACGCGTTACATGGTGATACAGTATTTATCAATATAATAGAAGACTGTTACCTGAATTTTAGGTAGGTATGAGGAAATTCACTAATATCATATCCGTGCGAGACAAAGATATGAAAGTTATTTGACATTAGTAATATATAAAAAAAACTATTAATATATATTTTTTGTTGAATTGCTTTAAAACTAGTCATAAAAAAACATTACACTTATGTTAAAACTGCAATATATATATGAAAATTGGCCTACTTTCACTTTGGACAGACTTTGTGAAAGCAAACATGGCTGACAAAGCGGAATCACCTTAATGAGGGTCCATCCGTTCGTAGGGCTACAAAAAGCAGCTTTCCCCCCGTCCACATGAAACAATGTTTTAAAAATGAGACGGAGTAACAGATTAAAAGAATCTGGATCATAGTTCATAAGTGTAGGAGTCATTATGTCATTCAGGAGTTTTAAAGTCAAATATTAGATATACGGGACTAGACAGACACTGGCAATGAACTTTTGTATCCTTTGATGTTAAATTAAAACACTCGTTATACATTATAGAAATAGTACAACATCCGTTTTGTTTACACCTGAAGTCATGCCGTAGAACTATTTTTAATATGTATTATGTCTGATGATGATGATTATGAATAATTGTCCAGTTGTTCCGATTGGTTCAATAATTTCAATGTCAAATTATTTATTGTTTTCAAAATGCTCGCTTTAAGATCATACCATTACACGAGTTTAAAAAAGATAACGTGTCGCAATTGAACTAATACAAATGCTACACTTGTAAATGATAATTAGATAAATAAATACTTTGAATATTTGTCATTCTTTGTTTTACATCGATAATGTCCAACATTTTCTCGATGTGAATAGACGTTACTATTCCGCCTTATTTATTTATGGTTAGATGTTATAGACATTGCAAGCAATAAGTAAAGCTTCATCAGATCGAGCTATTCGTAGTGTTTTCAGTAAATAAAATACTGTAAAGAACTTAAATGATATATTCAGTTACTTAAAGCAATAATGTTGATGACCAAGTATATGTGAAGTATTTACACGCATTTAAGTGATGGAAAATTATCTATACCTAACGGTAGACAAAATGTATTTTTATCAGATATTATAATCTGAAATCGAGAATCGCCATTATCTTTAACATCAAAGCAATTATTATTAAAATAAATTCAAATGAGATTTCTGATTGCTAAATCGCATTCTTTAAGGAACAATATATTTGAAAGTTGCAATGTGTGAAATTTAGAGACAGTTATTAATTTTGTATTAAAACACGGCGTTTCTGCAAGTTCTGCCAGTAACAACAGGTACAAAAAAGTAAGTTAACTTAATATATCAACTCGTATATCTGTATTTTAGAAGTGAATAACAATTTCATCTTACTGATAATAAATAAACTTAATCTTACCTCGCAATGAAAAAAGCCAAGACAGGCACGCAGAGTTGCATTACTTTTCCTTTCATTTTTATATACGTTTGTAATTCGATTTAATCAAATCAAAAATATACATATATGTACTACGGAAAATAATAAAATATAAATGCCAATTGGCGTGTAACTGTATATCTCTGGCAAGTTACAAGCAAGCCAAGTCTTTATACGACTGTGTAGCTATCAGCGGAAACGTCCTAATATAACTCCTAATATGTACATGCATGCTTTATGATATGATATAGTAAAACATATTGTTTTATCGATCATTCAATGTTGTGATACTTTTGCCAGTATGCTTACATACGAAAACAGATTCGATTATGGAAAGTAAAAATCGGTAACCTTAATATAAATTTTGTCGACACGTCGAATTTAAAAGAAAAAGAAATGTTACAAGTTAGGTTTGACTGGTCATGGGCAGTGATAAATGCAAGCTTCCCGCTACACTTGACAATTGACCATGTTTTCGCAGAAAATGTAAAAAGAGTAATATCAAACTAAACAATAATGCTACATGTTACCAGGAAGCGCAGACCGTATCACCTGCAATATGCTACTATCATTTTATTCTGCTCAAAGGGACATATATTCTTCAATATTTCATGCCTGTCAAATTTAGTTTAACGGAATTTAGACAGTAAGAAAATAGAACCGGTGGTTTTTGAAAATCTATTCTATTGTAATTAACAATTTTATGACAAATGGCAATCATTAAAAAAATAAATATCATGATTCAGATTTCAAGGTTTCAATTTTTAACGAGTCTGTTATGTAGTTGTTATATTTTCGCTTCATTATCATGCAGGTTATACATTTCTTTACAAATATCAAGCATGCATCCTTGACAGACATAGTAGAAGGAAAGGACTTTATGTTTACATTCTTTCCAACAAACATGTCATTTAACTGTCATCACACAGGTGTATACTTCAGCGTAACGAAAGAAGGTTACGGTCTAATATTGTAAGGTAATGTCTGTTTTCTTCAGGCGATAGAAAAGACGGTGATAACAGAGTTCCATTTACGAAACCTCTACAAAACAAAGCGATATTTACGTTTATGCTTGTTCGTTTTAACACATTTTTATATATCCATGTTATAGCTTTGCTTAAATACATATTTAAAGCTTTTTGAATTGTTTTTTTATCAGTTGATAACGTTGAACATTAAAATTTAGACACAACACTTCAGTGGTATATATTTAAAGGAGAAATATAAAGATATCGAGGTTTTTATAAACTTAATCAAATATTGAGAAATATTAATGAAGTAAAATATATTATTACATTTTCCGGAATTTCATTGCAAAACAATATTGTTCACTGCAGTTTAACATATTTTTCAGTATTTTCACTGGCGTCTTTCCGGAAAACTTTCTTCTTTATCGATTATCCTCTAAATATTATGCAAATATATAGAAATCATACCAAGCAACGAATTATTTCACACATATGCAACATCGTTTTTAAAAATGTGCACAATTTGATTTCTTCGGTACTGATTAGACACGTATGATTTCAGATATGGTAATCTAAAAGTCTTACAAATGTTGGTTATGCCATGTCAATAATTCAGATTTCAACAATTTTGAACTTCCATATGCACAGGGTATAAAACTATGTGTAATTAGATTGTTTTATAGAATATTTTGAAAGTGGAAAACAATCCTGCTTCCATAAGCTTGTGGTCATTTGTCAAATGGGTTGTATTATAGAATGCCTTTATCACATATGAAATATTGTGTATTATTATGTTTCATTAGGAAAATTGTTTCGATATTAAATGCGAGTATTATAATAATGTTTTACAAGTACGGATTTAGCCGTTTAGCAATATGCTTTTCATATGCTTTTCACTGAAAAGGACAAATCAGACAGGTATATCTAAATCTCTGTTTTTCAAAATTCAAACAAGAATGTTTGAACAATGCATGCATCTTAAACAAATTAATATATGTGAGGGGATCTAGAGCCTACAAGTTAAGGCATCACCTGCTTAATAAAGACATGTTGGTTAAAGCCCGACTATGGCCATGACCATCATTCCTCAGTTGACACCAGCAATGGTTATTTCCAGGAAAAGAATTAAAAAGTATTTTTAAAAGGTACGAGCTTTGGAATTTTAGATTCAAGATATTATTACAAATTATGTTTCACCTAATTCATACTTAAGCAACTGTAAGTAATTATATAAAAGAAATAGTAATATAATTGCAGTATTATACTATAGCAAAGCATGTTTTGATGAATCATATCAGCTAATTTAACAGAAGCCGAAATTTGCTTTTGTGTCATCTACCTTAAAGTCTTTTTCGATTTACATTGTGCTAAAGGCTTTCTCATACAAGTTTTATGACGATACATAAACAGCAAGGTACACTTAATGGCTGGCTTGAATTACACATTGGAAGTCCTATTATTCTTATATTATAATATGAGTCATAGTCGAACGTGCAAGTGAAGCAGATATTTATTCATGAATATTACGACTTGATAAGGGGATTCAAAACAGATATTCATATTTAAGAGATTTTAGAAACCTAAGAACAGTTTTAATATCGGTTGTACATACTGGTGTAAGTAAATAAACCATTAACAGCAAATCAAGACAAAAGTATCTCTGTGACTTTTTCTTGCATATCCGTTAGTTTTACCAAAAATTTCATCAGGCATGTTGATGAGTGTAAGATGAGTCGCGCGCTAAGCTCATTTATGAATGAACCACGTTAAAATGTCTTTTCAGCGTATTAAGGATGAAATGTATTGCTATTGTTATTATGTGTTATTATGCAATAAAATCACTGTTTGACTTTCTATATTTAGACCAGTGACGTTATCATTATTTTGTGTAACCTCACTAAGATGAAATCATTTTTATTTAATTGAGTATATAAGAGGTTTGATATAAAAGCAAATCATTGTTCTAACAAATATGATAGAGGCAATATTTTATATAAAAACGTTTTCATTATCTAGTCTTAAAAACAAAACATTAATAGATATTTCGCTTTCATAAACAAAAAAGATCGTTTTATCTCAAGAAGTTAAATAATTGAATACTTATGTTCAACATTAACTTCATGTTATTGTAAATGGATTCGATCTTCAACAGATGCAGAAATCATAAATTTATGCTGTTCTGCACGTGTCAGATGTATAATAATGTTTTGAATCCTTTATAAAAGAAAAAAACAACTTGATTGATACATCACTGAAACACGATAAACACGACAATAAGAATACAGAAACCGAAACAATGTTCATCAAAAATCTATGCAGGAACAACGTCCTCTCTCAGAAATAAAAGAAATTGTATTATAAGTACTCTACGGTATTGTTGACAGGATATTTGGTAAGCGGATTAATAGTTCAAACTATTTTTAATCCGTTTCCTTATAATATATTGAGCATATTTTTGCTTATTTGAAAACAGGTAGTTTGCTAGCTTCTCTGATGTTCTACAGAACATTTATTTTGATATCTTATCTCTAGGATGATATTATAATCTCTTGTTAACATTCTATATAGGGAACAGAATTAACCATGCTTACATTGCTTGTAAATGTATTTAAGTTAGTTATATATTTTGTTGGAAAATGATATTGTTTGTTTAAACTTATATAAAAAATCTCTCATTGCACATGTTTGTATTTAAAGCAAAGTCCCCACTGCAAAAGTAGCAGTCAGAGTCAGAAAAAAAAACTTAACATGTCTGTTATATCCATCAAGACTGATAACGCTGTGCATTCCTTCTGATAGCATTTCTTTTAATGTAAACTAAAAAATTAATCACAACTGTACTTTAAAATCAATCATGATCAATGATGCGTTAAAGAAAATCCCGAGAAAGTTAAAACAGAGAAGTTACACCCTTACCTTGTTCCAGGTTTTTCTGCAATAAACGTTTGTATAAAATCAATCAACATAAGTTTTTGCAAATATGATGCCAAATGTACCTTCACAATCAAAGTATCAATATGTTTTTCGTACGATTATTTTACAACATGGCGCTGCTTATCATTATGGTTTCGTTAGACTGACATCATGCAAATACATGATTCTGATTTTCAAAATTGATGATTTGGAAAGCTACAGAAAATCGCTGAAAGCGACACAATTGAAATTTATACAGCCTGGAGTTAATGTCTCAAATGGCTCCGTAAATGAAAAAATTAAATGGTTTATAGCAGATGTATTGGCAATTGCTTAAATAACGTAAGTGTAGCTTGCTTTTTTTGTTCTTCTTAGATGCCGTTTGTCTCTTTATCGTTTTGCATATATGTTTACAGTACGTGAATTTTACGAAACTCATGATTTAGAAGCCAATGTGTGTAATCTTAGTGTTTCCCGTTATCTAAGTTTTGAATTAACCAAAAATGAAATTATGTTCTTATATTCCAATGCAGTTACAGAAATTATAGGTATAACACACACAGTTTGACACATTCATTATCAACCTGACTCAATGTATCAGAACAAAGAGAAATTGATTCATAATAAATTTTATTACAAATTGTTATCGCTTTAAAAAACCTGTTTTGTATTTGCTTTCGTTTTTTATGGCTTGCAATTTATTTGTTATGAAATCTTAATTTCTGCAATCTTAATTTCTCTGTCTGTCTCTATTACAACCTATTATGTTTTCATTGCCTTGTACTACTTTTGTTTGGTTTTCTGCTGGGCTATTTGCCGTTGGTCTTGTGTTGCTTGTTCTTGTTGAAACTGCGGTTATTGGACGCTGCGCTTGCTTGATGATCTGATTTTTACTTGCAATTGTTTCTTATCGAACAATAAGGGAGTTCCTTTTTTGTACAGTTGATGACCAGGCATTCACTTTAGCGTGTGTATAGGAGATGATTATTTTAACGTATGTTTCAGTTAGGATGTAAACCTTGCAATCAAATGCAAATTTTGAACGTGAAGTCGATGTAAAAGTCTTTAATCTGGCTTTAATTTTTTGATTAACCACATTCGGCGAACTTCCAAAGAAAATATTTTAAAAATAAATTTTTAATGAGTCCTAATACATCGCAATGAGTAGTTTATATATTTTAATACACGTAAGTGCGTATCAAAATGAGTTGCACGATATTTAAAATAATTGCTTAATGTAAAACAAAAAAAATGAAACAGCGAACATAAAAGTTCAAATAACACCTGTTCACTTTCAACAGTATCAATCCATCAAAGGTTCAGAACCATTTTTATACTAAAATGTCAATAAAGTTGGATATCCTAAAAAATAAGTCACTCAAGTGAAATCGCAGAAAGTCTAGGTTGAAGGATTTCCTCAAGTATATTAAGAAAATTGTAAGCGGTTGCTTACAAACCGAGATCCACATCAAACATAGAAACTTCTTAGTGCTTCTTTGTGGTCATCAGCTGTCTTTATAATCTTTACAATACAGTTCTTTTTAAAAGCTGAAACAATTTGTTATAAAAGTTATTATGAACCAATTTCTCTTTGACGTGATATATAATACAGTTTCTGAACTTGATTACAGAATAAGACGTGATCATGTTACACAAGTTATTTCACTTTGCGCAAGCTTTTGAATGAATGTGCATTTGGCAAACCCAAGAAGTATTTCAGATAACCAATCATCTTATCAAAATATTTTAACAAAAATACCATATTGATTAATAGTGCACATATGATAAACAAATCATAAAGACAATCCTGGGGAAAATGAGGCGCTTTTGTTCTTTATTATTTTTTATCTGGTGAATTTTACGAAACTCATAATTTAGAAGTCAATGTGTGTAATCTTAATGTTTCCCGTTATCTAAGTTTTGAGTTAACCAAACATGAAATTATATTCAATGCAGTTTCAGAAACCTGACTCAATAACTATATGGTACTTTTTGTGTCTGCGAAACGTATTCCTTTTGCAAAGTATTTTACATGTTTTCTTCTTGTTTTCCCTATCTCAGCGTTTTATATACAGATACAACTTCTACATATTTGGTAAGTGGATTAGTTATTCGAACTATTTCTAATTCCTTGCCTTATCATATATTGAACATGAGAAGCAGTTAACTTGCTTGTTTCTCCGAAATATTCTTCGATGTTCTAAAGAACATTTATTTTGATATCTCATCTATAAGATAACATTATAATCTCTTATCAACATGCTATATATGAAGAACAATTATCCATGCCTACATTGCTTGTAAATGTATTTGAATTAGAACTATCTTGTGTTGGAAATTGATACTGTTTGTGTAAACTCATAAAAAAACCCTCCTTTTGCACATGTTTGTATTTAAGTCAAATCCGCCTTTGCAAATGTAGCACTCATAATTGTAAATCTGTATCAGAACGAAACAACTTGACATGTCTCTTATATCCATCAAGACGGATAACGCTGAGAATTCCTTCCGATAACATTTCTCTTAAAGCCCCGAATAACTTATAATAAATGTACTTCAAAAACAAGCATGATCATCGATGCGTGACAATAAATCCCGAGAAAAATAAACGAAGAGAGTTTACACCCTTACCTTGCTCCAGGTTTTTCTGCAATAAACGTTTGTATAAAATCAATCAACAGAAGGTTTTGCAAATATGATGCCAAATGAACCTTCAATCAAATATCAATATGTTTTTTGTACGATTAATTTACAACATGCACACTGCTTACCATTATGATTTTATGGTTTTCTTTAGAATGCAAATATTTGATTTTTATCTTTTTTTATCTTTGAAATTAATAATTTGGAAAGCTACAGAAAAACGCTGAAATGTCCTGAAGTTAGTATCTCAAATGGTTCCTTAAATACAAAATGAAATGGTGTATTGCAGAGGTATTGGCACTGTCTTAAATAACGTCAGTGAAGCTTGCTTTGTGTTTATTTAAGATGCCGTTTGTCTCTTTATCGTATTTCATATATGTGTACACTGAAGGAATTTATATATATGACCTGATACTGAATTAGAACAAACTATACAAGGTATGCTGATTATATGTCATAACAATACACGTTGACGTTCAAAAGATATTGAAAACGTCCACGAATTGTTGGATAACGCCTCGTAAATCATTTGTCATAACGAATGATCGTGAAATTGGGCGACTGAAGTTGTTCGCTATGAAACTGTAAACTATGTATTTGTAAATAATAGCCAGACATTAAACTTGTTATTAAAGAAATTGTTTTATATCACAGTTTATCAGTTTGCAAGGCAAACTGTTTTAACTTTTAAAGTTTTCGATAAAATAAATCTACCTGTTAATTTCATTCAGAAGGTTTTATGAAATAATTTGAGTGAAATCAAACTAACTCATGAAGAAATATCGTTACTGCAACACTTGTTCGATTGTTTATATTCAAGATAAGTGGTAGGTGAAAGACTGAATACGTGTTTTAACTAAGCAGAAATTAAGTATCATTTAGAATTCAATGTCATCCGTTGATGTGATAACAGCTAAGAGAACTTAGAACCGTTAATCCGACACTTTCGTGTGACTATCAGCCAAAGTATATATCCAATAGGCGATGAACAATGATAAAACATATGTTTGGTGTTTGATTGTATTGATTCACATTTTCATTTTTTATTCATTTATTTTGTAGGGGAGTACAAAGATGATACGTAGACTTTAATTTTTATGTTGATTGATTTTTCAACATTCCATTCTCATATCTCGGTGGTCGATATATCTACCAGGCTTTCTCTCTAACCAAGTGACTGACTAATACTCATACACAAGATTACTGAATAAGTGATGACATACAGATTATCGAGATTATCAAGGGAAATTTTGCTTTGGTCAAGGTTGAAAAAGTTAATAAAATCATTTAATTTAGCATAACGGAATTTTAGACTGCAACTGAGGTTTGATGCAAATGGTGATTATTACTATCTGACTTCCAGTATAAATTGATTTTAAAAGGAACAAGTATTTCTATTTATTATTTGTTTAGTATATCTTTTTAAATAACGGCCTGGATTTTAAGTTTATGTTTTACACCCTTGTCTCTGAAGCTGTGTAATTAAAGTACCGTTTCTTCTCAGGAATTTTGTTAATAGTTTAAACACACTTTTTAAGGTTACAAGGTTAATATATTGATGACTTTACAAGCTAGACAAAATAACCTTAGGTTTATGAGAAATTAGAGAACTTCTTCATCTAGTTGACTTACGTAAGCTGTTTTATACTTTCTCTTAGCGTCTTAGCTAGCAAAATTATACCTATCTCGGTGTCATTGAAACGTTTCCGCAATTGGTTTGAAACCATAACTGTTACATACCTTTTTGTCTGGTCAGACTGAGAATGCTTTGAAATGTTGAATTCATTGCTCTGTACTGGTATATTTTGTAATGAAATCGAGAACATTACTTCACTTACTTCTTACAAACATTATCAGTGCAATTAAAAGCTAAAAATCAACGTCTACATTATGATACAGTTACAGCATAGTGCCTTGAATGTAATTTTGACATTTTTGAATGTGTTATTTGTTACGAAAAGAGGCCTTTATTGTGGTGAACGCATTGTTTCAGGCTAGTGTTTTTAAAAGTGTTTTTTTAATGAGCTTTTTAATTTTTTTGTCCACAGATTTAGCCATGCTGTTGCACTTGATAAGTCTTACTAGTAATTAGTACACTTCGTGGATTATGAAGTAAGAGTCTATAATATATGTCCATGACACACTAGCTTCACTGGATGTTACTGTACGTTACCATTCCTTAAGTATGTATTGCGATATCACATAAGCCATGAAGCAGGAGTTTGATTAACCCATTAACCATAATCTGTATTACACTAATACAATTACACTTTGACGAGGCGTTATTTGCAAACATAGCCTGTTTCAATATATGCGTGTCATATGATTTTATTCAACTCTTACAATACATTAAGTATTAAATATACACACATTCAATACCCTCTATTATACTATATGTTTGTACGAAAATCATATTTAATAACACTAACAACAATAACAAAGGAATACAAAACACAGGTTTGTTTCCTATCAAACATTTTAATGAAGATTCAAGTACAAAACCATTTAATCTTGCAAAATGTAAAAGAATAGCAATGTGTTAGTGCCGTTGCATTAAAATGTCAAAATAGTTAACTTCAACATAGTATAAGTAAACACGTTTGTCAACTAACTAACTGTACATTTCAAGTTACCTTACAAACTTTGTTCATTGGACTGAATAATCATATACTATTAATGTATTCATTTAACTTTGGCCAAATATTTACATATTAACAGTGTCTCTAAATGAGTAGGATAAGCAGGTAGTCGTTTTAGAAAATATAAAAAACAACAGTAAACTATGTCAGCTACAATATGTGTATGTGTGCCTTATTTTTAGATTTCCGACCTAATGTACATTTTATAGGAAGTGTCATGTAACAGTGACTTCATAGAAGATAAAACTCTTTCACGTGGCATGAATCTATAAAGCAATGTTATACGAGAATTGTCAAAATAGGATGTGAGAGTGCCATTTGATTTATTACAATACAACCCGAAAAATGCTGACATATTTAGATTCATAAAAGACACTCCAGCTAAGGGTTTTTAACATAAAAGGGCTATTTTTTCGTTTCTTTGGAGCTTGATATTCCTTTTGATGTAGGTCTAAAACAATATATTGTATGCCAATTCAATTGAAATTTTAAAATAATTTAAAGTTATGCTGTTTTCGTGACCATTTGTTATGGGTGTATCATGAACGATTTATAATCTTTGTATCTATGTAGGTTACTATACATTAATATTCTTCGTAAAATAGATTGAAATGTACAGGGTCGCGCTATTCTCCAGCTATCTGAGTTGGTTAAATGATGATTCCACGCATGCCATAAAATACACTACCACATTCCTTTCATTCCAGGTTTTCTGTAATTATTTTAATTAAAATATTAATAATTATTTTCCAGTCGGCAATTAGCAAATATATATCTTAATGCACTTTCAAACAATATTCGTTAGATAAACCGATTTCTCATCAATATTACGGTGTGCGTCATATACCAATATAAAAAATATAACGATACAGAGTTATATAACCATCGTTTATCATATACCCGTGCCAATTTTCCGACACCCTGAAAATGGTATTGCAAGTCCGTGCATATATTTTGCGTGACGTCATTTGCGTTTTACAAACATTATGTTAAGACTAAACATAATAAATTATAGGCCAAGGCGTGTCAATGAAAATTGATTCTTTTGAATTGAAACAGTCGTTATTATGGGTATGTGATAAATAGAATATTATATTCGTTAAGGTTCATCGCTGACTTTATTGAACTCGTTAAATAAAATAATATTATGCTCGACAGAGGATTGCATAATATAATTAATTGTATTCCACCCGTTCAATAAATTAAGTTTTAAATCTCCACTCATTCAAAATCCACCTCTATACATTACACACTGTTACAAAACGAGCATTACAACTTGTGTGCATGATTAACTATTGTAAAGGCACACTTATTTACTATATTTTCCTTGTTTATAATTAATTTAAACAAACCCCGAGACTGAAGCATTAAGTATGCGATATGATATGAATAAAGTCATAAAATCCTACATTCGCATGTATTATGAGATTTATACTTGCATTGTTATTTTAATCAATGTAAAATTACTTGACGTAAGGAATCATGACTTAAACATTTTTTTTCTAAAAATAGAGAAAATACGAAAATACGAATCCCTAAAGAAAGCCCAACACGGCAAAATTGAATATGCTGCATGCTCGGTTTGATTGAGCCTGTTCATGGACGGTACTGTCAAACGCAAACTACCGTCCATTCCCCTAGCACTGACATAAGCAGAATTTCACTTAAACATGAAATGGTAGTCATAAAACGGCTCTCTGCGTCCTAGATACAAGAGGAAAATTTTCATTTGCGTTAAATTTTGGTAGACCATTTTAGTTGGCAACGATATGCTTCCACTTTCAATGTGTTGTTTTGATAGATAGAAAATGTTCATTACTTTTTTTTCTAACATACAAAATAATTTTGATATAAATTAACATAGTGATCATGATATAAATAGTAATAAAACAGTCAATATGAATAAATATGAAGTAAGTGGTATCCCAGCAGCTGCGTTATTATCAGAGCTTAACATTCCTTTTGTGGTGCCTTTGCAGCACTTCGAATCCTCAATATTTAAACTACATACAAATTCTGGAAACGTTGCGTCGGCCTTTAACATTGGCCGTTCGACAAGTCGAAGGTTTGGTTCGCCGATCGAAGCTTGAATCGAATGAGCAGTTCTTGATAGCATACATGCTGAATTGTTCATGTCAAAATTAATGATTTTTTCATTTAGAAGGTTTGAACCCAAAATTATATCACAATCTACAACGGATGACGTGAGATTTGTTTCACAGAAAGTCTTAACTTGCAAACGTCGATGCATATAGATTCTCCCGTTGCTCTTGATAACAAATTTAGGACTGTCGACTTCTTTCTGCTCTCCAGCCCTAAATATAGAATTAACATATATCTTAAGTATAATATTAATTGATATCGTAATTATAATATTAATTATATATTGTGACAGACACAGGGTTGACCTTAATTTCTTTATTCATTGCTAGTCAGATATCTTAAAATAATTTTGTACAAACATTAATGAATATAGAAATGTCATAACTATTATTGATCATAGTTTTGATTATTGTATAACAAATCCGATCAACAACTTGCATATATTTTTTTTAATTAAACACTGCGGTGTACAGGAGTAGTTACGATTTAAACTCATACGGGTTGTTAATTAAAGAAAGTGTATTAAAGTTACTTACACATTTGAAATATGTAGAGATGGAGTCCAAATCTTTTTCTCGTCCACAGTTATTTCCTTGACAACAAGTGGATACCAAGACAGTCGGGTGTCATTCCAATTCTGAAAGGATAATGACTAGAATTCCCTCACAGAAAAAAGAAACATTACGTAACAATAAAAATATGTGTATACACTAAATTACTTTAATACTTATACTGTAACAGATGTTTTACAGTGATTTGATTTTTTAAATGGTTTTAGGGTTGGTAATCAAGATATCATATCAGTATTCAAAATCAAGAATAATGTTGCGGTAAGAAGATGATACCATAAGCTATAGAATGATTGATATCTACTCACAACTTCAAGTTCAACTGTTGATTCCAATGTTTGAGCAACAATGTCAAGACTTGATATGTGCAACACATTTAAATTCACACTCAGCAAAACTGGGTCAGGATAATGTTTTCTGGGAGGTACTTCGGGTTTGTATTTGTGAAAAACAGTGCTAACGATCTGAACAGCCTCATCGATATATTTGGCATTGTCGTTCTCTTGATCGCCTCTCGATTGCGCAAAGGTCCTGAAAATAAACATACGTTAAGAAATATGATAAGAATGATATATTTACTACTGTTGTTGTCCAAAATCGTTATACCTTGCGCGATAAATACCATAAATTAAAGTTGCAAAATTTAGCATATGAATTTTTATCGCATTCATTACGGCGGACTGGTCTTATTCTTAGCATGCAAGTAATAACAGACTAGGTAAAAAAGGAATTTGTATGCACGCAATGTATCGAACGCGACGGTGCAAGAAGCCAATGTCCATACCGATGCTTAAAATATTAAAAAAAAAGAAAAAAAGTATAACTCATCTTTTTTTAAGAAATTAACTTTAGTCATGATGTAATATTTAGAAAGACCACCAGTTCTTTTAACCGTTGTTTTGAGAAATCAGTTTATTTTTAATGTAACTTTATGAAATAACCTAAATTTTGCCTATGAAATTGATTTAGAAATATGAGGTACGAGGGGAAATGAGAAAATATCAGGACTTTTGACTCGTACGCGAAAACCATACAACATTTTTAAAAAAAATCTTTTTACTTTTTTTCAAAATATTCTCTACCTATGTCTACGCACTTTTGCCATCTTTGTGGGAGCTTTTGTATTCCCGCTGTGAACCATGACGTAGACCTATGTTTTAGGTACTGTGTAATAGCAGATATCAAAGCCGCCCTGGTCTTATATTTCTTTCCCGCAAGCAATTTTATCAGTTCTAGAAACAAAAGTCACAGGGGGCGAGGTCTGGGCTATAAGAAGGGTGAGACAACAATTGCCATTTGTTAGAGTGGATAACCTCCACTGTAGCGGCGGCGGTATGGGTGGGGCGTTATCGTGAAGGAGGACATTTTTCTGTGCTAACCTGGGACGCATTTGCTTCAGCTTTTCTCTGAGATTTTTCAGAATTACTTCAGAATAGTACTTGGCAGTGACAGTTTGACCCTTTGGCATGAAATGAGTAAGTATCATTCCTCGTGAATCCCAAAAGGCAACAAGCATGACTTTGCCAGCCAAAGGAGACAGCTTAAACTTTTTAGAAGGTAGGGAACCAGCTCGTTTCCACTGCTTTGACTGAGCTTTTGTCTCGGGTTCGGAATAATGAACCAACATCTCATCTCCAGTGATAATGCGGTTCAAAATCTTATCTCCTTTACGATTAAAACGACTTAAATGTTATTTTGCATTGGTTACTCTGGCTGCCTTTTGATCTGCCGACAGCTGTCTAGGCACCCACCTGGCACTTACCTTGCTCATGCCTAGGTGTTCGTTTAAAATCTTGTGTGCCGATGCCTTACCGATGCTTAACTTGTTGGCTACCTCCTCCAAAGTTACTCGACGATTTTTGTTGACAAAAGCTTTAACATTTGCTACCATTGTTGGGGTCACCGCCTCAGCTGACCGCCCAGTTTTAGGCCTATCACAAACACTTGTTCTGCCCTCACGAAACTGAGAAACCCAGTTGTAGAAGGTTGAACGTGATACCCATTTATCAGAAATTCTTTTTAAGCCTCTGAAAGATGTGGCAGGGCTTTTCACCTTCTGCAACCAGAAACTTTATTACAGAGCGTTGTTCCTCTAACAAAGAGTCCATGATAGACGAAACACATATCATATATCAGAGGGTAAAATACTGTCTATACACAACTATCATTGAAAATAAACTGACCACGTTATTGTCGATTCACCAATATATAATGTGTGTATATAGTTGCACGTGGACAGAGAGGAGAATGTAACGTCCGGTTATTTTCTGATCGTCGTTTTAAAGAATTGAGAACTTAAAATATCTATTAACGTGTTTGTTTGTTGTATTTCAATCTAAAAATTATATATATATATATATATATATATATATATATATATATATATATATATATATATATATATATATATATATATATATATATATATATATATATATATATATATATATATATATATATATATATAAATTTAACAAATAGCAGAAACCTTTAGATAATTTATATATAATTATTGAAATTAACTTCGTGTTATTTGTCATACAGTTTCGAACAGCAATATATTATGAACACGTGTTGAGTACATGTAAAAGACTTTTTTTGGCAATGACACAAAGAAAGACGTAAAAATGCATACTCTAGATAAAACAACGAACATATATATGACAAATATGTTCAATGTTATAGACTTGCAAAAACTTTAAATGTCAAATAAGACAAATTATTAGTCAATGCCCTATGCACTGTATTAATGTATACAGATATTTAAAACATTTACGCCCCTATGTTCATCATTTGATATCTCGGTGATTATGTTATTGGTTGTATTATTTATAAGCGATCAAATGGGTATGAACTTTCGTGTTAACATTTCAAGTCGAAGCATTTGCCACAAAACTATGTAAAAATAGAAAATGATATTGTAATCAAAAAGCGAGCTAAGAGTGCTGGTTTGTTTATATACTGCTGTGTATTCATATCTATGTTCGAAGCAAATCCGATGTAACTAATACATGAAACTGTTGGATATTATGGAAATAAATTATGACTTTTAAACTATACATATGCTCGTTTTAGGGAATGAACCGTGCTGCCCGATTCAGTCAAACACTACCTTTCAGTTAAACTTATCGGACGATGCCATGCAATCAATCTGACAGCGCTTAACACAGTAAGTAGCTAAAAGTGGTAATTACCAATGTTAAATTCCTGAAACTTCGAATGGATTTCTGGTAGTTACAAAAACATTTTTTACTAATTTCTTTAAACAACTGCAGGAGGTATAGGGTTCAAGAAAATGATAATTATCATGGGTATTAAAGAACGTGTTCGCCAAGTGATCGTTTTTCACCTTGCTGACAAATTCCACCCTTACATCGTAAAAGCATATGTGGCATATCAATCAATTGAGACATGTTGAGGGTTTCATGCAAACTAGTTCAGCAGGAATATTTATGTTTTTGGCAAGTACATTGATAGTCACTGTGGATAACCTGTTTGCACTTGGATAGGTAAAGAATGCCCAAGCTATTGTTCTGTTTGAATAAATGATTATAAAGACAGCTGATGAACAAATGTGACCACAAAGAAGCACTAAGAATTTTTTATGTTTCATGTAGATGTCGGTTCGCGAGGAACGTTTATCTTATAATTTTCTTTATATTTTTGAGAAAATCTTTTAACCTAGACTTTATGCGATTTCACTTGGCTAATTTATTTTAGGATATTCAACTTTATTGATATTTACCCTTCAATTGCCTTGTATTGAAAAGGAACCATTTTAGTATAAAAATGAGTCTGAACCTTTGATGGATTGATACTGTTGAAAGTTTACAGGTATAATTTGAAGTTTATGCCAAAATGAAATACACTTTAATTTGTTCCTTGTTTCATTTTACTGTTTTAAATTAAGCCATTACTTTAATACGCACTCACGCGTTTAAAATATATAAACTGCTAATCGCGATGTATTAAGACTCATTTAAAACTTATTTTTAAAACGTTTTCTTCCGAAGGTCACCGAATGTGGTTTATCAAAAAACTGAATACCAGATTATGGACTTTAACATCGAATATAATTGTAAATATATATGTCTGTGTCCCGAGACTCTAAGCCGGGATAACAATTAATGTTTCAATTTTATAAAAAAATGTATTTGAGAAAATTTGTTTTTATATGGTACCTATAATTTCTAAAATTGTCCTTCAATGTGATAATAAAATTTCATTTTTCGGTTATATCAAATACTTGATTTCGGGCCACATGAAAATTACACAACTTTGCTTTTCAACAAGGAGTTTCGAAATATTTACCAGATAAAAAATAAAAGAACAGAAGCGCCTCTTTTTCCCAAGACTGTTTTTGTTATGAATCCTTTAGCATGTGTGCACTATCAATCAATATGGTATTTTTTGTTCAGATATTTTGATAAGATGAAAGGTTCTCTGAAATACTCATTGACTTTGCCAAATGCACATTCATTCAAAAGCTTGTGCAAAGAGAATTAACTTGTGCTATATTATTCGTGCTCAATGTGTATCAAAATTTATATACTGTATTCCATTGCTTAAATAACTGTCAACGGAAGACAAAATAAAATAATTCGAGCTTGTATGAAAATGTTATTGTACAAATACTTGACATGTTTATGCGTTTATCTGGTCAATAAATATTTGCACTGCGTGTATGCCCAAAAAATATGCTTAAATACTGTGTGAATGTCTTACCGATGCTTGAAAACAACTAACAACATAGTTAAAGTACAACAAAAATTCTAATAAAACATTATGAAATAGTAATAGCTAAGGTACCAAAACGAACGTACTCCATGTCCTTTGTCTGTACAACAGCACATTTAAATCCCTCTTATAATATTCGAGTTAATGCAGATTAATAAGCCAGTTTGATTCTGTTTTATTGAAGTTAATGTAAACATTTGCGTATTTAAACATCCTTAATAGCTACTCAAATCATCAGGTTTTCCTTGTATTAATACTGGTGTAAAGCTTTTTTCCCAGTAAATCTGTCAGTTTATTGACCCTCTAGGTAAATCCTGCCCGACAAAAGAAATTGTTCATTTACCTGGTAAGATCATTATGAGGGGAGTATAAAATTCCTTGAGTGAAATTGAGCCGACTAAATGAGATGAACGATTTAACAGCCCATTGTTCTAAGTCTAGGTAGGTAGTTGGTGAAGACACATTAACTGAGAAAATAATTTAACTTTCTTAAAACAGCAAGAACATTGAAATTAATCTTTCAAACGTCCGATTATTGAGTATTTTTGTTACTAAGAATAGAACAACTCTATCTATGTAAATATATTTATAGGCATTGTTTAACAGCAATAGACACTGCATTTCATATTTTAATAATAATTGTTTCTATGATAAGGGTTTATTTTCTTCTAGCATTCCACTTGAACGTTATACACTGACTTAAACACAACACTTTAATAAGTATCATTTTATAAATGCTCTATGATAGTTTTGTTTTCACAAGCGATGTAAGACAGCTGGTTGCTACTATATTTTAATTGAAAAAAATGTTGTTTTTTGCAAAGCAGAAAATATGTTGTTAAAAAGTGATTTCTGAAAGTAAAGCATTGATAGCAGCGATCTGATGTTAGAAGCACGAAATATTTTGCTGAGATATATGAATCAAATATGTAAATTTCCTATCTATTTCAATTTCTTTCATTTTAAGTACATGTACAAATAATGATGAAGCTTGCAACATGCAATTGAGAAGTATTTTCATTACATACTTTTCGGTAGACAGCGTATACATATTTGAATAATTTTACAATTAAATAATTATATTGTAACTTTCACAGTACTGCATTAAATATCTAAATGCGAACGATGAGGGTATGTTAAATATCTCCTAACTTTAAAGCTACTGCCAGATATACATTCAGTCGAAAGTAAAATATGATTGATTGCGAGAAGCATATTATTAACTATATATATCATGTTGGACATATATTAAAATTTGTGAAGTTTACAGACTTATTTGTCAACAAGAAATATTCGACGTTATAATTTGATAAAAAATATCAGTATAGTTTACTTCAACTTACTTATAAAGCATGAAATCACATACATTTTACTCGTACTCACCAACTTGTATAGCTATAACATCTAATGGTAACATTGCGAATTTGTTTTGATCTTAAATACACTATCTACTATTTATAAACAAATAAATAATTCAATTCGTAATGCATGCTCTTTTTCCATAGTATTATTACACAACCCAATTAATTATTATTTTGAAACAAAACACTATGACACTGCTATACTATAATAACTTATAGGTAAATGAATTCACTGATGGTATGCATGATATTCTATAGCTGAAATTTTTCATATGGGTATTTGATTTACTGACTGACTAATATTCAAGCAAATAATTTTTAAATAATAAACACCACAAAACCGAAAAAAAATGAGTACTTCGGGCAGCAATTGATATCCTGATTGCTGAAGCATATAAACTGCCTTCACTTTTTCCGTACAATAAACGTAAAATGAATGTATCGGTATCATTGGCAATGCCAACGCAATTAATATGATATCACAAAAATGTGGCTTGTTCAATGTCTCGCAGCGTCAGATAGAAAACTGTAGAACGTAACATGTATTACTATATTATATGTTACGGTAATTTCAGTTCCTATTAACATTACTTCTCAACAGGTATTTAAGCACACAAACATACAACATCAAGCATTAATATAACTGTAGTTCATAAAACTACTACATAATGGTTTCTGAAGTTTATACGTCTTTATGAGCAAATGTGCTTACAAATAGAAATCAGTATTCATTTTTTCAGTTTAACTTGATACTAATTTGCATAATTGAGCATTTATAAAACAACAAGAAGAAAACAACAAACAAACATAAAAAAACAAAACAACATTATAAATTGTTACTGGCTCAATGCCTAACAACTGCATTTCTTTCTTTATATGTTTTCAATTTGAAATTTAAAAGATTATTCCAAATATTCTAAAAACCTCTGTAAATTTTAAAATATTTAAATTGTATTTATTATAAATAGTATGGCTTTTTGTATTTGAAATAATGAACTGTCCGTAAAACGCATTTTGTATAACGTGTTATGTGTGTAACCTTTACATTATTCTTTTTAATTTGTCATGTGGTAATTTCTAGTTCAACTAACTTTGATAGGACTGTTTCAATATTATGTCATAGCATATAATGCTTGAAAGGAAGCCGTTTAATCTGACTTTTATTACACAAACAATGACACTGACATAAGGATTTTATTTAATTGATAGCACAGTAGTGTAATGATAATTAATTCTAGAGCAGAAAAAACACAAACAAATGAGTTCATAAGAAATTATTTAAACGCATCAACCCCCCCCCCCCAGCACCGGTCAAATGAATATATTGACACTAAGAAAATCAGTGATCTTGATGGACCAAAACAAGGTAATTACAAAATTGGGATGAAGTACTTAGCGACGAATTACTTTCTTATATCTACCTAGTATTTCTGATAATAGACAACCTTAGATAATTGCCATCTCGCGATTAACTCCAACATTTATTATTAAAACGGAAATAAAAAAGAGTCATTCGCGTTAATATTACAATTTAAATGCAAATTATATTTTTGTAGTAATGATATTTGTTAAAAGCAACAGTATCGAAAGGAGGTTAAATTTATTGATGCATAGTTAAACGAGCTAAAGCCCCATTTAGTGTAAAACAAAATATACATGTACATTAGCTGTAAATGCAATTTATAATAAGACATTTTTATACCAAACGTGTTTATAAAATTATACATAAAAAAATTATTTCAATTTTTTTTCAATTACATGTAAAATATTATTTTTGATATTACATTTATTGTAATGTACCCATATACTAAACAGCAATAGTGTGTAGACTTTAATTGTTGCAATTGTTATCAGCTATCGAAGCATGAAGCTATGTTATCTGCAGGTAAATGGTGCAAACTTTGTTTATAATCTGGTTGATAAGAGGAATCTTATTGATCGGAGGCTGATAAGGCACATTCTCAATAATAGGATAAAATAGACTGATGATTACACTGGATAAAAGAAAAATCTTGTCAACGGCTGCAAGCAAACAGTTGTAGTATTCATTACCAAAAAAAAGACCTTTTATTTGTTATAACTTTGATGTTTTCAATTATAACTATTTTCTCAGGTTTATATCATAGCGTACATACGTTTTTTATTAAATTGGCTTAAATTCAAGTCAAGACTAAAAGTTGCCCCGCATTTCACTTCAGATTTGCTATATTTTATCTGGTCCATCGTGATCATTGATTCCAACACTTTTAAGTGTTGAAAAATGGGTACCGCTACAGCCGTTGCTAGGGGGCGTGAGGGATGTTGCACTTTTGAGTAATCCCCCATGTGCAGACTCAATCAAACCGAGTCTGCAATTTTCATGTAATTTTGTTTTTATTAATGCTACCGAGGGATCACATTTTTCCATTTTTTATGTCTTTAACTTAATCGATTTATTTTTTATGTATAAACAACAAAGCATTTATTTATTATTGTCACTAATATCGCATAGCAGACATAATACTATTATTATTTATCAGATAAAATCAAGTGTTGTAACATAACATTTTGAATGTTCAAATAACAAACGCCATTCATAAATACTTCTTTTATAATCATTATTTTATCAAAGTGATATACAAATGACATACGTGGATGAAAAGAATCAACATAAAATAAAAAAATAACAAACCATGAAATATGTGCATGTATTGACAATTTTTCATTTATTTCCATATTTCAAAATGGTAGTAATATCATTATTGACATTATACTTTCACATTATATTATAAGATATTGTATAGCTTTGCAATCTAATAATTGTGCAAAAAGGAGACAAAATGAAAATCTCCATAGAACTCCAAAAATAACAAAATTAAAATGTTGCGAGCTCGGTTTTATTGAGCCTGATCACGGACGTTACTGTTAGTTACCGCCAACGCCCTCTAGCATCGTTTTCAGCTGTTTTTACGTTAATTTTAAACATGAAGATGGTGAAATTTTGAGTTTTGATACCTTTTGAAAACCAAACAGAAGACTCTATTATTTATTAGTTAGGTTAATCTTAGACACAATGTATAAACGTTATCATAATTAACTTATAAACTAAACGATTGAAAGAATGTATGTGTTGATATTACACTTAGTGATCACACTTTTCAAGCCTTTGCTTGTTGATCTTGTTTATCATATTTTAATATAGTAGCTGATGTGATGTTTAAAAATTCTGACAATTCAGACATTTCTGTAAATCAGTGGTGTTTACCTAACAGCTGACAGTTTTCATATTCGACATGGACAGGTAGCTTGCTATAAGGTGTATTAAGCTAACATGTTCCCTTACCGTGGTAAAAATTACACAGTTTTCGTTAAAGCATTTGCTCCTGATATATTTAGTGTATCGGTGAATTAACAAAATATCCAGTTTTATACAACTTTGGTTTAGACGAAATTCTTTTTATGAGTAATGTATTTATAAGTTTTATTTGATTGTAAAAATTCTCCAACATGTAAATTTGTTAAAAATGTATCAAATAGTATAGCCTCCCTGTCATACATCACGTCAAAATACTTTTTTGATTTGGTTTGTTCATATATTTCCCGTACACTTTTTTTTTTTATTTTAATCCAAACACTATAACTAATTAACTATCATGGAGTATCACAAACGCCAAATATACAAGAAGATTATAATAGCAATGACAAGGGTGGTATTTTACAGGCAACGCCGTATAAGTGGAGCTGGTATCAAACCAGAACGGTTGGAGTAGAAATTTATAAGATTTAACATCTATTTCTACAGCGATTATAGCCGAATCTGTAAATCATGTATTGTGTATATTTTGGAATCTAAACCAGAACGTTTGAATAACAAAAGAAAAAGAAGCTTTAATTTTTGATAATCAGTTCTATTGCAAATCATATATGTACGTAATCACAAAAATCCATTTGAATTTCAAAAATTAATTGCGAAGCTTTCAAGTCATTAAAACAAAACCGTGTCTTACCTTACTATGAAAACTGCCAGAACAGATACACACAATAAAATTCCATTTGTTTTCATTTTTGATATATTTTCCTATCACTTTTATTCAAATCCAAAAAAATATAACTATATAAATTAAGGAAAATAATTAATGCTAAATATTAACTAACTGCTTTTTCACTATCAGTGCTAATGATTAAATACAAACACTTCTCTATGTGATTATAAAGCAGTAAGATGCACTCTATGAACGAGGCCGTTTCTGTGAACAATCAGCGAAACAGTCAAAAGGTAACTCCTTCTTTTCACCTGTATGCTTGCTAAAACACTTTGGTTTCATCGCTCAATCAAAATTGTAATACGTCAGCCTATATGCAAACATACGATAACAGACACGATTATGAAGAGTAAAAAACATAAGCCTAGAACATCAACTTTTGATGTACTAGTACCTAGACAAGAACAAAGCTAAAGTAGAAGAAACGTATGACGGGAATAGCTAAATGTGGCGTACCTGTAGATTTTGTAATAACGGTGTATGCTGGCGTTGTAATAAAGTTTACATGATATAACCGTATCACAATTTCGTAGTTATGGAATACATGATTAGAATACATCTAATGATAAAGATACGATCATGAATGGACACTGAAATAAAGGGCTTTCGACTTCAACATTTTGAAGCATCATGTATTTGAATCAACATATGTCTAAAGACTTATGGTTATTTGGTAGAAAATCAAGTTGAAAATACACGCAACAAAAGTTTTAATCAAATCCAAATATATAATCTAAATCCTTTTATTTGTACATCAGGGCAACAGGTAAGAAAACATAGACCGAACAATGCCATGAAGACGTGTTTCTTTATCGTTTTATATATATTATGATCATATGTATCAAACATTTCCTAATAATCTTCACAGAGCATTTTTGTTTTTTACCTATTTACA
This sequence comes from Ruditapes philippinarum, assembly GCF_026571515.1. Taxonomy (NCBI): domain Eukaryota; kingdom Metazoa; phylum Mollusca; class Bivalvia; order Venerida; family Veneridae; genus Ruditapes; species Ruditapes philippinarum. Next base: position 51,563 of record NW_026852622.1, on the reverse strand, counting down.
TACAATCAGAGAAGTTGCATTTTCCCTTTTCTAATTAGGTCCCTAAGTTGTCAATGTCAATAAATGACAATGAACATGAATCGCTACACATTAATTTAAGAATTTATTTTAAAAGAAATCAGCGTTATCAACACTGTAATTTATTCCTCCAATCGCAGTTTGATTACAGGAAAAATTAGAAGAAGGAAAATGCTCAAGCAAACTGTTCAGCAAACATCCGATGTGTCTAGACTGGAAGGAGTTATTTACGACAGATTTCGTGTTTACCTATATTAAACATACCTGTTTTTATTATTATTAAGCATGTTGTTCTAAATTGTTATCTTGTTTATGATTGGGATTTCATTAACATTACCTGGCTTAATGAAAACAGCTTGCCATAAGAAAATACAATCATGCAGGAATAAAATTATACCATTAAAACTTTATTCTTTAAAAAAATCATTTTTCTAGTGTATAAGTTTGTGTAAAAGAACACATTGAAGCGTATTTTGCTAAATGAGAAGAAATGTGAAATGTACAGGGAGTAGGAAATTTATAGAAGTATATCGGTTGTAGACCATTTGTGAACGTATTTTAAAGCTTTATCGAAATTTACTTAATTAAGATTCCAAATTTTGCAAGATTTCATTTTTATAATGAAAGGGTATTTTTAATATGTTTGTTTCGTTGAAGAAACACATCTGCAATAATTATTTATCAAACGCTTTATAATAACCAAAACGCTATATTCATTTAAATATGCCTGTACTCTCAATTACGATTCACCAATGTAATGCTTATCCTCATTGACTGCATTCAACTGTATAATCAAACAATACAATGAAACAAGACAAAAAAAATTATTGAAACCATAGTCACCACTCCATTATTTACAATGCCAGTTCTTGTACCGCCCTAATACACATATCCTTGAAAAAGGAAACAATAACAATAGCAATGAATTCAGCGACAAGAAAAACCTAGCAAAATTGGGCATATAATATTGTCTACTATAGTACAATATTTATACCAGGACACATAGCAAAATCAAAGTCCCCAATGTTAATCTAAGCACGAGGGTCTGCCTAAAAACCGAAACATCTCCCTTTTCATAATCCATTCATGGACAGTAAATTAAGCAAAAAAAGGATACATTTTCTGCAGTTTTTCAATTACTGCAACAGTTGCCTCCGAAAAAAAAAACGGAACAGGCTACAACAACAGGTCTCACAAGGATAAACACAAAACCCTTGTATGTCATTTATGTAAATACGCATCCGTTTAAAAAAAACGTTAAATCTGTTTCCTCTTATACTAATTTTATATCGATAAAAATTTAGTTTTAGGAATATTTCTTTTGGGTTTTAGCTTGATGAGCAACAGTATTGTTTTATGACTCTATGAAATATCACCATGAAAAATTGTTTGTGATAATAACAGACAATCACCACGTGAAATTGTGTTGTAATTTTCAATCAGCGTCTAACAATATTTTGAGATTATAAACAATCGCCATTAACAATTATTTTGTGAATATATATAATCGGCTTCTAAAATAATTAATATGTGATTATGATATACATTCCTCATGTAACATAATGTTGTCATTATTTACAATCATAATTATTTCTTAGGATTAAATATTATTATGTTCTACTCCTTTTTGTTTGATTGTATAATAATATGAAATTTAATAATTGTATGTCGGTACACATGACTAATTTGTTATGAGTTAAACTGAATGTGGTAAATTTGATAATCAAACGAATATAGAAAGAGTAAAAAAACAAAACTAAATGACTCACATGATTTACCAGAGCTGTACATTCAAACAGTAAACATATTTCTTTATTATATGCCTATAAATAAAATATTGATAAAGAGAGAACAAAATGCATATAATAAAAAGAAAATTCAAGCTTTTTTTCTGTAAATACAGCATTTTTTTTCATCTTGTGGTATGAAAAATTATCATATTTCACTTGTGGTTACCGCCACTCATGAAATATTTATTTTCTTACAACTCGATGAAAATAAATCCTGTATCTATAGAAAATCTTGAATATCCTCTATACATTTTTGCTTAAGAAAACTAAACAGCGATATAAACTTTTTTTCTGTTTTAATTTTATACTATTTTAACTGATATTTAATGCACTGTGTATAGAAAGGATCAAGATTATTCCAGATAAAATATAAAAAAGATGAAGAATATCTATTTTACTGATACAAGATAAAGCGTTTCATTGACTAGACTTAAGTATATTGTTGACTATGCATATGCTTTCGCAATGCTGTTAAACATACTTATGTACAATGTTAGCTTAAATTAGATATCAGGATAAAATATGAAAGAAACCAGAGTTTACCAGTTGAAATTTACCAGTTTCAATTTTTATAAAAAGGCTTATCGTTTTATTATTTGTTTCGAAATGATAATATAAACCCAAGGGTGTATTGTGCATGGTAAATTATTTTGGATACTCTCGAATTTACCAGTACTTGTACCATATCAGTAAATGTACCACTATGGCTAGTTGATAAGTAACATGAATTTCAGCCGCTAAAGTTTCTATCGTTTATATTTCATTCGCGGGGAAATATATGAAGTTTCACCATCGAAAATTAACACAACATATAAAGGCTTTGAATTAATTTTTATTTAACAAATGTAAGTGTGTATTATATAACACAATAACGTAATTGTCCCACGGAAGATGGGGTTCAGTTTATTTTATACAGATTTGTTTGGTGTTGGAAGCTATTAGCTTATTGAAACACTCTCGATTCCGTTTCTGGAACCAACCAGTACGTAGGAATGAATGTAAAGTTTCTTGCCCAAGGAAACAAGGGCTGACAGGGTTTGAACCCACGCGGTCAGCAATCCTTTAATTACTAGTACGGCGCGTTAACCACTCGGCCACGCCGCCACTTACGGTTTCTTTGAAAGCAACTCATGTATACGTTTGATAACTGTACCTGGGCTCTTACACTTTCACCAAAATATAAAATGGTCATTTTCTATATATATAAAAAAGAAAGGATGGATCTTGAGGTGTAATATTAAAGTGAACTCATGTCATTGAGTTTGCAAAATATTATATTCACTACCTTTGTCCAGTTGGCATCTGCAATTTATAATGAAACGGTCTAAACCGATAACTAATATAAAGAAGAAAAAACTCGTCCTAATCACGTCGCTACATTTTGCTTTAATAATGGATATTAAATCGGTACAAGCGATTCGGACAAGAATTAATACGGACAACACATATTTCGTACATACTCTTTAAAAATAAAGATATCACGCAATTTAACTGTCAACCCAAAGACATAAGTAAGTATATTTTATAAAATTATTGTGTTTAAAATGAATAAAATGTTAAACATTAATCATGTAATATCAGCAATGATATCTTACGTCTATAAAATTTATTGCTATTTTGATGAGCAACAAACACTTAATTTTAATATAAAAAACAAATTAATTCACTTTGATTATATACAGCCAAGCGGAATAAATGACTTTTCTATGTAACAACATCAACATTTCATCTATAAGCGTGCGATTGTAAGGTACAGAAGGTAATTAGAAACTCATTCGTAAGAATAAATTGAAAGAGGACATTAAAATCATATGATTTAAGTACACTTCTATAAATGGCACAAAATGACACTTGAGAATATAATTTTTTTTCTTAATTGTTCGTCGAAAGAAAAATGAGTCATGTCAAGTACAATTTATAATCTTATACCTTTCAATATTTACTTACTTTGATAAAAACAAATTATAACATGATGCAGACTTGTTTTTATATTATATTCAAACAATTATTGAACTCGTTCGAAAATAAAGGGTTTTAAAATCACAAGAGGTTCGCTGCTTTAAATTTATTTAGAACGAAAAATGAAATTTTCTTATAGTAGATTCTAAATCATATACAAGCTAAGTGTTTGAAATAAAGTAAATATTAAATTGTACAAAACTTCATTATATTATGTCTTATCGTATAAACAAACACGAAAAACGATATAATTTTGTTGTTTGCAAAGACTTACGATCCATTTCAAAGGTGCTGTATCATATTATATCTTTGCTATTTAAGACACATGACGACCGTACATAAATGCAATTAAATGTTTCTCCAGTTCATGTTTTAAATTTGGATTTCAACAGTTTCATGCATGCGCCATTCGCTCTGAAGGAAATAAAACAAACACATTTAAGTCAATTTGAAACTATTCTTATTCTTTTCAAAATTCGAACATGCAGTATACACATAGATGTATACACACCTCACATGCAGCAAATGATTTATGTGTTGTTAGCCTTTCATTTATTTAATTGATAACTATTTCGTAATAAAATGTTCAAGCTATATATCAGTGGAGGATTTGATGTATCAATTCGTGTGAAGTACGAACAACAGATGATTTTTATAGTTTACATATTAAGCTATTATTTGTTACAAACGTCATCAATGATAAAAAATCACAGCTTTTGTTAAAAGAGTATTTACAATTGATAAAAGTCAGGCTATTCTAAATTGTCTTTGTAATTGTCAAAACGCATGACATATTTTCTTTTTGCTTAGAAAAAGTTTGTACAAAATGTGTTTTTTTTAATAATATATGCAAATTTGCATTATATATTATTTTTTATAATGAAAAACTTGCAAAAGTTTAAGTTCATAAAGTATTTATCTATATGTATATATAATTAAGACCATTTAACAAGTCACTGATAAAGAGAAAAAGGACTTACCAGGTCAGGAGTATTATAAAAATCAACATTCCCTCTGTTTTCATTTTGACTCCTTGAATAAGTATGATACACTCACAAATAAATTTACATTATAATAATTGTTCATTCTTATCCGGTTATACTCGTATATTTAGGTTTTATGCATTAGAAAAATAGCTACATATGTTAACAACTTACATAAAGGAGAAAATCACTGAAACGTATTATAATGTAATTTAAGCGAAAGGCAATAAGTGCGTAATTGTTAGATGAAATCAGTTTAGGAGCAGTGAAATTTTGTACTTTGTAAATTGATTCAAACTATCTTGAACGGCATTTGAAAGGGTGATCATAAACTTGGCCATGTTTTACAGCCGATAGGTGTTTATATTTAAGATGTCATTTATAACGTTTTCCACATCAAATAATCATTAAAAGATCAAATTAGTGGACGTTTTATATAGGTGAGTTCTCCAAATCTCTAACCCATGATATGAAACTTTAAGATTTCAATGATACCGCAAAACAAGAAAGAAAAAAAAGAAAAAAGAAACAACAACTACCTGCGTCATGTATGCCAACGATATACGCTTTCAATCATCGTAATTCAGCGTTTTGAAAATGAATTTAAGTCTATATACTACACTCAAGTTGTTTTCTATAAATACTGGATTTATTTTTCATCTTGTAATATGAATTAAGTTTTAAGTTTTGCTTACTTGCTCTCATGAGATATTTATTTTCATACCACTCAATGAAAATAAATCATGTATTTACTATTCTTATATTTATTACACTTCTGCGTCGTAGTTTATATAAATAAATACAAATCATTATATTGTTCATATATTTATATTCATTATACCTACAACATGTTGATTAAAGATCAATACATTTTAAGGCCATGTACCTTAAAAATATGTATAGTCTTAAATGACCAACCTGATGCTGAAATATAAAAGTACCAATATCACGAGTTATATAAAGCCAATTAAGTAAAACGTTACGAATTAAACAGGTAGAAATATATATATCTTTGATAAAGTTTTGGCTCAATTGTCGATAAATATATAAAAATTATAATATGATATATGCATTTTTTTTAAAAATAAATTAAAATGTATATAAAATGTGTGTTGTATAAATGTGAAAAAGTTCTAAAATATTTAAACATTGTGATGGGAGGACACTCATATATACGTGTATATAATTTCATTTTACTGTATGTTGCATCCTTAATTTTAACATACATTAACATACAGGATCTTTCATATAGTTAGTAAAACACAAATCTTCCGGTGAATCTGAATGATATTTTGATATATGGATATACTATATAGATTTTCTAGATAAGCCCGAGAGGAAATACATTAACTTAACTAGTTATTAAATATAAATGTTGGATAACAGACCGGAAAAAAAATGCTTTTATGTTGATATTTCTATAACCATATCTTAATAGATAGATAACAATATTATAGAATACTGTTATTTTAGAATATTAGGAGAAAAGATGTTGGGATTATTTTTTTTGTTTGGTTTTACGGGGCAACAACTCAATTTAGGTCAAAAAGGAAAGATGATTTTAACTTACCTCGGGTGTTGCAAACTTAATGCAACACGCGGGATCATAACCATCTTAACTGCTGCAGCGGTGGCTGCAGCTAATAGATGCATATACACAAGTAATTCGAACCCATTTAGTCGCCTCCTACCGGAAATTTACAATTGGTTGGGATTGAAAGGCCTGTCATAAGATGACGACTTAGTTGAGCTAAAATATAGTAATTTCATATGTAGCGATACCAATTTAATAATAATCACAAACCAGTAAATTTATGAGTTTAATTATTCTTAACCAAATTATCAAAGCGTAAGAAAAAGTGTTGTGTTTTACCAAAAATATAAGTGATTATAAGTATGGTGTTTGAGCGCTTACAAAACATTTACTGGTGGATAATTCTGGTACATGTTGACGATAACATAACCTTAAATGGCATTATGTAGCCATTTTTTTCATACCGTGTGTAACCGCCACGTGCCCGGTTGATAGCCTCAACCTTCATCCTCATACCACCAGTAAGGCGTCTAATGCGAATGCCAGTTGTTGCAGGTTGACTACATGTGGTTCGTACAATTGCCCAAATATAATTTTAAAAATTTCATTTGTGGTCATGTCGAAATTGGGGCAAAATGACGGGTGTCAATAACTTTTTTTCAGGTGTATATATTTACTCCCAATACATTTAGAATAATGCTAAAAAGTCAACTTATTCATTTATAAATAAGCGAAGCACAAAAAAAAAGAAATATATACTAAATACCACGTCGTTGCATACATTGATTTCCGATGAACATAAGCTACTAGTATACGTATGTGAACACGTTTCCATCAACTGCAGTGCTATCTTGGGGAAAAGTTTCTATACGTTTGTTTATATTACACAAGCTGATCATGGCGGATCAAGATAACAACATGTGATTACATATGTTTCTTGCGGTTTTGTAAATAAGAGTCTGTTCCAGTTAATATTTATACAGCAGAATACATCATGTGATACATTCGTACGAATTAAATCCCTCAAGTTTTCATTCATCTAAAATATGATATTATCTTTAATAAATTATTAAAAATGTTTTTTTTTCATGATATCAAAAGAAACACAGGCATTATATTGATCTGTTTACGAGAAAATGAAAAGATAAACATAAGATGTTATCATGACCGTTACAAATATTTAATTAACATCAAACATGAATTAATGTTTTGAGGTTTCAAAAAGTAGATCTACCGTTTAGAAATGAAAACGGAATGTTGATGCAATAATAATAATAATAATAATAATAATAATAATAATAATAATAATAATAATAATAATAATGTATTGTCCAACAATATTGACCTGGCACTTCATTAATTTCCGTAAAGGTCAGGTGATAAACAGTGGTATCTAACGAATATATCGATATCTTTGTTAACTTCACACGTCAATGAGTTGTGGTGTATTGGTATAGATGCCCGACTACTGATCTGAAGTTCCCTGGTTCGATACCTTACCAACACCACGTTATGAGGACATGCATTTTTTTTATATTTTGAAATTTACTTGCAAGAATTAATTTGAAATCATTTTACTACATCTGGTTTTTATGATACCTTTTAAGTAGTGGTTTTTTTATACAATTTTATTTTTTAATTCAGTACATTATCTTTAATTAATAAAAAGGACAGCACGTTCATAATACAAATTAAAATAATACACAAATAGAATACACAACCAAAAATCAAAACGTTTTGCACGAGTTAAGAGAGAAATAGCAATTTTAAAATAAGAAAAGAAAAAATATAAAAGTGGCTGAACCAGGATTCGAACCTACGAGTGTATGTCTATATTCTTCAAGTGAAAGCCCTTATCGACTGTGCTAAGAGGGATTTGTAATAAAGACCATTTAACAACTGGTTATATACATTCATATCGATTTACAAATAGATAGTAACGTTTACGAAATTTACCGACTCTGAGGTCAAATGCAAGAGTGCCAGGTCAATGTTGTTGGACAATACCAATATGATTGACTTAATACTTTACAGATTAGTAAGTGCGTTCACGAGTATTCCTACCCAAGAAAAAGGTTAAACAATAAATAGTAGCGCTTTTTATGTGTCAGATTTAAAAATAAATCTCAATTTTAAAAGTAATCTAACACTGCATATCAGTTTGATTGGTTTTCGCACTTTTTAACGCAAAATGAAAATATGTATACGTACGTCAAGCCAACGTCAATTTCGTCATAAATACCTCAGTCTGTATTTCTCCATATATTATTAGTTATAAAGATTGTTGACAGGTTATATGGCCCTATATAAACGGCTATTTGTAAATATAACCCGAGCCGCTAGGCGAGGGTTATATTGCAAATAGCCGTTTATATACGGCCATATAACCTGTCAACAATCTTTACAACGAATTTATAATACAGCACGCATCATTTTTTAGTGAAAAAAGTAAGATTTCTTCATAAATCTACAGCAGCCGTGTATATAAAACTATATAAACGTCACGATTATCCAATGAAAAGCGACGTTACAAACGTGCAGTATTATAAGTACGAATATAACGTGTCATAGAAACAAAATGATACAGGTCTACCAAGAATTTACATTTCGATGTTATTATTTGATATTCTGCGTTATCTTAAATTGAGATCAACTGTTACTTATATATATGATCATTATTTACGTTATGTGTTTACATACAAGAACATTTAATTAAGCTGGTTAAAGCTGCTGGAATTATATTAATCTAAAGATAGGTTGTTTACGTAGAGCGATACCGGAAATCAATCAAGCGATACAATCACGTGATGATACTGGCATGTACTAAAATATTAATGACAAGTGTTTAGATTATCTGAAGGATGTATCTAAGGTGGATTAAAAGGGAGGTTGTCAAAGTTGTCCGACATAAGAAGTCAATCCGACTTTAGGGCGAATTACCCTTCATTACGTAAGAATATAAATTATAAAATTTGATGAGTCAGACGTAATTTGACATCATTTGGATATTAGGTAAAACAGGCAAAAATAACATTCTCATTGATCAGAAGTAAAATGCTTTGTCATTTATTACTTGAAACAAGTAAATAAAAAAAAAGAAAAATATAATAAATAAAATAAAAGTAAGATTACTCTATGTGCATCGTTCCGTAATTAGTAGGCGAAACAAACGTACATATACCATCTCATTTTGACTTTATTCTCGCGCATATTCCGTATGTAACCGTATAATATACTGTATTCCTTTTTATATTTCCGTTAGTAATAGTAAACTGTTATTCTTTTTATATTTATTTTACATAATAGATAGTTACATTTATTCTATTTATAATTCATTCCTTTTTACATTCTTTCACCATCAATGAAAATTCAATATAGAGTAAACGAAACTACATTTCAATCTTAACAGGCTCAATCAAACCGAGCCTGCAACATTTTCAATTTTGTCGTGTTGGACTTTCTTTAGGGATTCTGTATTTCTCTATTTTAATATGCATTGGATGTTTCTAAAATATTAAACAACAGTATCCGAGCACACGAAAAACATAAGAACAAAATAAAAAAAATAGTCTGTTTGTTTAACACTTGGATGAAAGAGCTTTAGATGAGATAATTCATGAGGATTACGAAACATATGTCTTGAGCGTTTCGATATCAGTTTAATGGTACCCTTCACTAATTAGAGGACTTCGAAGATTTTGGCATTATTGACATACAGTAATGCGGATTCTTGAAGAATGCGCAAATGCACGCACGCATGCACGCACACGCATATGCTTAGGTGAATCGCTACCTGCCACCGTATCACAGATGCTGCGGTGGCATAAAAACATACATGCATCAGACCGGCAATACAACATAATATGTTCACGACAATAAAACGAAAATTACATTGTTGATGTGACCACTCAAGTCTTGAGCTTTTTAATATTTAAAATAAACTGTCATTTTGCATACAATACTGTAATCAAACAAAATGACGTAAGATACATGGTATGGTCAGCCTCGTGGACCTCATTGGAGCAAGGTGGGAGTGATTGTGGGAATCCAAAGATTAGTGAATCACGTTTAAATCATGTGGTTTTATCGAAATTGTGCATCAGAAAGTATTCATCGCAAAGAACTAAGATTATATGGCATAATGCACTTTATATGTGTAAATGAGCTCAATTAAATGCCCAATAATTTCATTTTTATGTTTACTATAAAGAATTTAATGAGTTTCTTTTCAAAATGATTTACCTATGAATTCAGTTTATCCGTGTCCTTTTGCAAAGACTTGTATTGCAGTCTATGTACATGTAGTGACATGATCCTAAAGCATATTAAAATTTGTCCTTTCTTCATTAGAACACTAAAGTGACTATGATAATTGAAATTGAGTTATGTTATAATATATAATAATATTTTAAAAGCACAAATTTGCCTTTAAATACAAAAAATGATAATTGCAGAACTACTGGTTTAAAGATGAAAGTACATAATATGTTAATAACCTTACTAGCTAGTGGAACAAGTTAATAATAATGCTATGTATGGGTTATAAGGACCTCAAGAAATTTGTCAATTGAGACATTGTCTCAAGTGATTAAAACAAATACAGTAAAACTTAGACGGTTCAATCATGTCATTAATTTATAATATGTTAATAAAAGTGATGTTAGATTTTGCTTTATGCTACCCGTAAAGATTATCAGAACACGCTTCTTGAATATTAAAGAACAATCTCTGTTTTGACTGTTTCTGTGTTAACGTGTGTTTGGGAACCTTTCTGTTGAAAATGTGTCCGAATTAAATCGTAGACATATACGTTAATGTATTAGAACAGATTGTTTTAGATCATTATATGTATAAGTTATCTGCCACTGAGATAACCCCAAATAAGTAAAAATATCAAATGCACTTGCAGAAAATGAGATAGGTGATTCACTTGAAATGTGTCTGTTTTCATATTATAACGGTTTTTTCAAGTTTAAAGAATATATGTTGGAAATCTGCCTATATGTGTTTATAATACTGCACATTTGTAACGTTTTGTTTTTTCACTGGACAATCGTGAGGTATTATAATATTAGTTATAAAGAGTTTTGTCAGGATATATGGCCGTTTGTTGCAGAGCCCCTACGCTAGGGTTAAATTGCAAACAATCATTTGTGTACGGCCATATAACCCGCCAAAATATTTGTAACAAAGTTATCATGTAACAAACATCTTTTTTAGAAAAAGAAAAAAAATATGTTTTCATAAATTGACAGCAAAAGTGTATATAAATCTATAAAAATGTCATGATTATCTAATGAAAAGCGACGTTACAAAAGTGCTGTTTTTATAAAGTTTTATAAACACAACTGCTGTTTATATATGAATAAATCTCACTATCTCTCTTATAAAAAGAAAGTTTTCTTTATTATTAATTCGTTATAACTATTCCTGACTGGTTATAGGCTGTTTACAATAGAACCATTGCATAGCGGCTGGGAATGTCATAAGAAAGAACTCCACATCGAAATATCTTCACAAACAAAGAAAATAAAATAAAGAATGAACAATAATACAATAAAATAAATATTTCAGTAATAAAATAAAATAGTTTGTTGAACAGAGACTATTCTATGATGATAACGGCCAAAGAAATTTTCAATGAAAGGAAAATAGAAGAGGACCTCAAATATCTGTTGTAGATATAAATCTATTGTTTTAAACACCAAATAACACGTTTGTCTGATGTCAAAGTAAGAACAAGGTTGTACTCCATTGAAAAGTGTGTCATGTGTCAAATTAAACACAATTAACACAATAGACATTAATGGTATCGAGCCCATCGCAATACGTTGCAGTCGAATCCACCTCCATCTGCGTTGTAATCATTTTTTTTCTTTTTTTTTTTATAAAAATGCATAAACAGTTTTCAAAAGTTCCAATCTGGTTGTTTTTGTGCAAATATCACAAATACGAAGTGATACTGGTGTACTTAGGGGCCGTTTTTGTGTATTAACCAAAATTAGGCAAAAGTGGCGTCTCCTCCTCAAACTGCATAGAAGTGTTTGCATTTGGCAATAAATTGTACCGAGTGCATATAATAAGTTGGAAGAGTACATATGTGGGCTCCAGTCTCAATAGTTTTTTTCCAGTAAAACATTAAAACATAACGGTAAAAATCAGTCATAAATTTACCGACAACAGCATAACGACCATATTTTATCCACCGCTTCTGCGACGAATTCTCCACCGCCGCTGCAATGGATCCACCGCTTCTGCGAAAGCTATGGCCAGTGTGGCTGCAAGCAATGTCTTCAAAAATACATTAAGCCTTTATTGTTTGTCTTTCTTGTAAATTAGTAATGAGTAAATTAATGATTAAGTGTAATGATTCTGCAACACGATTTATTTATAATACAAAAAAAAACAACACCTGCTATTTAAATTATATTTGACCTTGTGTTATTTATAGTCTGAAGTTGACACCAAATGATGTCTATTTCACATAGCCAGCTTTTGGCACCTATCATACATAATATCAGGCAAACGACAATCAGAAGTGATACTGACTGCATTGTGAATTGGAATTATCGGAATTTGCGTCGACTGAAATCGTTACACATATTTTGCGGGGTTAATGAAATGGCTGGATATACAAAACGCTAATGTGTTGCAGTGCTATTGTCATTTGGGGAAATGTAAGTTTTACATTTTATTGTAAATATCATAGATACAGGCTTGTTTACTCGTTATTTTATTAGTAAGTTTCAATAAATTTGAAGTTTTTGAGCTTTTCTATCTTTGTGGTATCGATTTTACTTCTATTTAATTAAAATTGTTTTAGTTAATTGACAACTTAAAAATATATCCATTCTTTAGATATCTGTATACGCCCGTTTGAAAAAGCAGGTCGTATAAAAGGAACGCACCTGGCGGGAGGGCGGCGTCCAATTTTATCCGGAGCTTATATCCTACACACATGGAGGAATTTTTATTGAAACTTCATAGAAAGGTTCACCACTATGAGAAACGGTGTCGCCCGCATGAACCAGATCGATATTTCAAAGGTCCATGTCACACTTAGAGGTCATAAAAAAGCTTGTGTAAGAGGGTGAGAAAAATGTGCAACCTGACCGGGACTCGAACCCGGGACCCTCGGAATACCGTACCGCGGCTCTACCGAGTGAGCTCTCTGCCGCTTGTACACACCTTCCCCCTAATTAGTGAAAAGTTCTAAACCGTGACATACTCCCCTGCTTTATTGAAATTCGTCCTTGAATTTCACAGAGTTACAGAGCAATGTGAATTAAACTCTGAGCTATATTCAGTCATGGCCCAACGTTGGGAGCCAAATGTCACAGGGTGAGAAAAATGTGCAGCCTGACAGAACTCGAACCCGGGACCCTCGGAATACCGTACCGCGGCTCTACTGACTGAGCTATCCGGCCGGTTACACACTCCCCTAAATAGTCAGTTCTGAACCGCGACATACTCCCCCGCTAGATTGAAATTCGTCCTTGAATTTCTAACAGGTACAGAGAATAATATGAAAATGGACTCGGAGCTTATACCATTACGGTTCTCCCGTTGGGCGCCAAATGTCACAGGGTGAGAAACATCTGCAGCCTGACCGGTACTCGATCCCGGGACCCTCTCCGTTGTAATGCGGAATGTCGCGTGCAAAGTTCAGGTCTAGGCTGCCAAGGTCAAGGTCACACATAGGGGTCAAAGTTCAGATAAGAATATGAAAATGTGTATTTAGACCATAAATTTACCATTTATTCACCATTGATTGAGGATTGAAACACAAATGGTCATTATCATGAATGCAGGTGTAAAACATGTAATTTATACGGTGTTCTTATTGTGCTATTTATTATGTCGCTCGACAATACGAAGCGACACTCGACAACGCGAAGCGACATTTTTTTTAAATGTCTCCCTTTTTTACTTAATATTACTAAACGACATCGCAATATTTCGTTTGACAATGTCGAGCGTCGCTTCGCGTTATCGAGCGTCGTATCGCATTTTCGCTATGTCACTTCGCCTTGTCGTGCGTCAACCATTAAACGCAATGAGCGACATAATAAATGGCACGATGAGGACACCGTAATCGTAGGTTAATATATGCAAGATAAAGTTCACTTTTGATAGTAAAATATAGATATTTTGATCAGAACTTATCTTCAAAACGCAAGGAGGGATTCTAATGAAACTTTATATAAATGTTCATCACTATAAGAACGAGTAGCATGTGCATAAACCAGGTCAAAGGTCAAGGTCTCATTTAGAGCTTATTGAAAAATGCTTGTCCGGAGCAAAACTTCTTCATGCATAAAGAGATTTCGAAATAACACTATTGAAAAAAAAATAATAAGACAGAAAAAAAACTGATCACTTTATTAAAGTAAGTATACGTTTTCAGTAAAATAAATAAACATAATGGACCATGCCATTATTGCCGTATTTCCACCGTAAGGATATATCTGCGGATATTACTAAACCTAAAATTTCACCAACTGTTTTAATGTTCAAAACTGTATACACTGTCTCTCATAATGCTCGTCCAATAAACCTTGACACATTAGAAAATATATTTTCCTTTTTTTATAACTTTCAAAGTATTGCATAGTGGTTAATAATTATAAAGGATAGTGAAATATGGGGATGGTGATGTCTTTATTAAAGAAATTTCAAAACATATGAACAAACATCAAATATCATTTAATCTGTACAATTAATTGTGGATCAGATGTTCATCGATTCAGTACGCATTGTTTATTGTTTAATTTCATGTATCATTGTGCCACAACTTTGCCGCGATATGTCAAAAAAAAAAAAAATCATACATCTGACCGAAGCTAAATTAATAAACCCGCCATAACTATATTGTCCAGAAAGTCAGAAGTATGATGTTTTGATGTTGCGCGGAAACACCCTAAAAAACGTGAGCGATATTGATGCGCAGGAGAGTATGTGCGGAAAAAAAAGAATATGAAGGTTTGTACTTAGTTGCGCATCAAGTTATTTTACATAATAAATAGCGAAAACATAAATCTATATTGTTGTCCTCTATGTTAAATAGTTACCTATTTTTTGTTTTGTGAAAGCATCACAGTGACCTATTTCTTTTATATGTTTACATTTGATTTGCTCATGTTTTTGTATATTATACAAACTGAGTGTTATTGTAAATAAATTGAAATTAAAATAACTTAATTACAAGTACAATGTTGCCACCCCTATTATATGAACGTAGATTCGCCCATTTCGATATTGCACGGTTCCGATAAAGTCGTGGAAAGCGTGTCACTTCATGCAGATTTTCATGCTGAAATTACAATTAAAAATGGATGACGCATATCTTTTTGGTTGGCTGATAGGGCAAAGGGTTCGGTAAGAAATGACCCCCCAGTGACTTAATTGCGTTGCATATTTAAGCAATGGGAACACATATGGAAACTTGGAACTTAATAGATATTAAATGTAAGTTAGTTTATCGGCTTGTTTTGTCAATAATTACATATAGTATATGGTTTGATAACCGATAATTTGTTGTTTGAAAAATTGTTAAAATTTGACACACTGTCTGCAAATAACACTCAATCAATACGAGCCAACATCATTTTCAATTTTGGGCTTCAGATTTTCATTATTTTACCGTCGACAATACTGTTTTATCACAGGAACCATATATTCTATTTATAACTAATTGTGGTCGCATACTAAATGACCAGAGCGATGTGTATAAACATATAGTCAAACAACACAGGTACGTATGACAATTTGCATCATTGTAAAATACCGTTTATTTAATGTGACTCCTTAGAAGTGCAAGCTATATAACATTCTGTATTATTTCAGGATCGTAATAGGCATTCAGGCTTTAATTTATTTTTTTTTATTTTTTTGTGGAGGTGGGGGGGGGGGGGTAGATGGAGTTTTTAAATATATTTACCGTGTGGAAGCAACTTTGGTCACGTGACCACAAAAATCAACGTACACGGCCAAAATGGGCCAAGGTAAGTGTTTTTTGTGTTTATTTTTCTATCGAGCCGATTTAAATTATACTACATAGCCTACCGACCGCGGCATTTCCGATGCTTTCTAAATATGCATTTGGTGTTGTCTTTGTATTTTCTGAGAACATTCAAACAATACTTACAAATTGTCGATGAGAACGTACACACTATTGTGTTAAAGTGTTGATAATAACTTAATACACGATATGCATGTCAGTTTTGAAATGTACTAGTCAATTGGTTGTGTCTAAAACGTTAACTTAGCGATAACGGAATACTGATTGTCTGATTTGTATATTATGTCTCTTTTCACAGTTTAAAACAGTTCGATCCTAAATGACGTTTCTAATGCACATTCTTACTATTTATTGCGACTTGTCATCAAAACACAGAGAAGCATCTTAAACTATTTTACTATAATAACTGTTCAAATGTAAACATATGCAGATATAACCGGATTTGATTGTTATTAGGTAACTGCTGTACGTTTTAAATCCAAAATGTTATTTATTTAGACGAAATAATGTGACAAAATGAATAAAACATGTTATTTTGTATTTCATCATTTATTTTCAGCAATATACGTACATATGATCATGAAGATACAAGATAAACCTACAGGCATCCGTGGTAAGTCATTTATTTTTTACCTGGTACATATGATTCTTAAGCATTGAGAAAACCGGACCGCTGAGAAAACCGGACAAAACCCTAAGTCCGAATCCGTCCGCTTTTCTCAACTTTCACTGTATAAGATAATGTTTGAATGAAAAGAACGGGTTTCCTGCTGTTGTGTTTTCGTTTTCATTTATAAATAGTCCAACTTAAAGTAATGTCCACGTTCCCATACAGCAAAAACAATGTCAACGTACACATTCACAATTTAGTTTGATAGTGGTCTGCACATGAGGCTGCAACTTCGAAGTAGGTGGATTTTTCCAACAGAAAGTTGGCTTTCTATTTAGATTGCCCCCTCAAACTGTAAATCAGTACTCTTTTATAAAAAGGAAACAGTTTCGAGTGCATTTATTTCATCGAAAATAAGCTTTAATAAGCTTTAACGTTTAAATTTCTTTTATTTGAGTCAGGCGGTGCACGTTAATGTTTATAACAGTATCTTGTACTGATACGACTAAAACATAAGCAAGACTATCTCAGAAAGCTAAAAAAAGCCACGCCTTGGTCAAGGACTTCAAAAGGAGAAAGGGAAGCGAGGAAATAGAGGAGCGAGAAATAATGTTTGACATAATTTTCAAAGATATTCTCTTGTGTTTGAGCCTTCTTAAACGTGTATTGCACTAGTAAGTAAAGACGTGAAACCTTTGAAATTTCCTTTCATTTAATTGACTACAGTTGTGATGCATTACAAAAAAGCATATTTGTTTTCGGAATGAATAAGTTATTTCATAATCGGGATAAATGTTATTGGCTAAGACATATTTGAAGCTATGATACATGATTTGTTGAATTATTTCTATTATTTAAACTATAACTTTGATCCATTTATCCTTCATTTTCACTGTGATAAATGTAGTACAATTAAAAACAATACGTTTTTCCTCAACCCTGTTAAAAGGTTCCAATGTGGCAATAGAATTTAGTTAGTTGGCGTAACATACATGTATATCTGTTTTATGCCTTATTCCAAGTACTAAAAAGGCGCGGTGCCCTTTTGCTTGCATACCGATGGTTGATTGTGTTGATATTGTTTTCCCATGCATCTCGTTATGTTTTTACTTTACTTTTGTAAAAGGGCGCGTGTCTTTGTGTGTATGTCTTTTAAATCTTTTCAACGTTTTTTTTTTGTTTTTTTTTTAGTTAAACAAATTCATTGATAGTAATAATTCAGTTTGATTAATAATCGTTGACATAATATTTGTTTAAACATGTTACATTACAAATTCAACTAGCGTTGTTTTTGCTTGTTTTTCTTTTCCAATCGCTAAACCATCCGATAGTTTCAATAAGTAGTGGCTAATGAAAAACTTCCGATTGTGTACACACAGTTGTAAGTTATTATGTTAGAGCTAAGTGTTCGAATTTAAGCAGGAATAAAGCCCTGAAATTGATTGTGATAAAAATCAATTCGACTAAGTGTTTTTCAACGTATATAGGTATCAGATTTAGGCGTAAGTTCCGTACAAAACACACCTGGTTCACAATTTATCTAGGATGGTGCCGAACAGGACAGTTGCTTTGACTTTGCAGCTTATAGTGATCGCAAGTATGTAAAATTTATTATGTTTGTATTTATTTATTTCATGATGGTTTAATGATATACTTTGCTCAACTTTGGGTCAAATTCAATACTTTTATAGGTTATATATAAAGTTGATGATATTCTTTTTCAAGTTTACTCAGTGCATGTATGTGCAAAAACCAATGCGCTTATTTTTATAGTCCATCATGTTTTTTCAAGTATGATTTCTTCTTTTTCTTTTAGCTTATGATTTTTTTATAATTCCAATGCGCTTATCATTATTTTATCTTCTTTTTTCTATTCCTGAAATTTATGAATACCAAAGCGGTAATTATTATAATTATCAACATTTCACATGCTTGAAAATGCGCATGTTTTGATATCATCTTATCTTATATTTAAAGCAAAACTTTTTTTCAACTATTATTATTAATAAATCACGTCGCTTCATCTTTTAATATTTTTTGTAAACCTAGCTGATGAACATAATGCATTTAAATGTTTTTGTTTCTATAAGTTCTTTTTCGGGCATACAGTGGATAAAATATATTATACCTTACCTTTGTATCTTAATCCGTTGAATAAACTTTTTTTTTCTCAAGCTTTTACGATATTTTTATCCAGTGATCTAATGTATCTTAAGAAATCAGCTAAACATTGTTATTTTTTCAAGTCTATAAATGTATTTTGACCAATGATTATAAGTATTTCATTTTGTTGTCAATCAAGCCATTGTTCGTCATGATTCTGGTGAAATCATTACTAAAGACTTTACTAAAACGGCCATGTCCGGCTCGGTCATTGACTTGTCTGGCTACAACCAATTACAAGCTGTAACGAGGAAGTTAGATTGTGCCAAGCAATGCAGCGAAGATGACACATGCTCAAACTTTTACTACACGTCATCAGAGCACATTTGTTACCTGAGTGGCTCGTCTACGTCGCATGTGTATAGAATTCAAACTGCAAGTTTTGCATTCTATAAGTTAAATGATGGTAATATTATTATTTCAATTATGTTTGGTTGTTTTGAGAATCTTTACCAAAATTGATGACTTTTTGTGAGTTTCAACAAAAATCGTAAAAAAACAGAACACTTTTTGGGGTTTTTTTTATGGGTTTAATAACCTAAGACTTTTTTTGTGAAATTGTATTTTTAAAACTTTTTTTTATAATATAATTAATCCCATGCCCAATAACCTTTTATTTGATTTAAATGAAATTTTTTCCGTACTATTTTATTTCGAAAATATATAAAGGAGTCGGTTTTTTTTAAAATGTTGTTGAAAAATTTCAATATTTAATCCTTAAACTTATCTTGACAATAATTTTTAGACAATATTTATTAATAGCTAATCCAACTGAACTCGACAGCGCAACATTTGTATACATGATACATATTCTAAGGAATAGATACAACTATTGAATATGTTTTAAGTCAATACAACTTTAGTTAGACCAACGAAATCCAAATATTTCATATATTATTATCACAATGCATGCCATAAAGGTTTAATGTGTTTTCTCATTGTACATTATAGGTGCGCTTGGTTGTCCAGTCAATGGAGGTGGATGGTTTGTGCTAGAAAAGGACTCTAATATTATGTTCAGGTAAATATGCAATTTATCCAAAAGTATATTTTATTGATATTGATATCTAAATATGAATTCCGTTTAAAATGCATATAGCAATGACTATTTGGTGGAAGTATCTTATAATGTCAATTTGTCAATGTGTAGATGTCTGAAGAATTATTATATATACGGTATTAAAATCTTATCACGTATGATAATGGTAAAAGGAGCTCTGAATCGATGTTATCCTTGTATTGTAAAATGTAACCTTAAATCTCATAAAATGTTAAATTTGATTATTTGCTAGTCTGTTTACCACAACCGCTAATTTTAAAAGGGGATCTTTTTCCCCTTGACAACCCCTTTTTACAAATCCAAACTATGACAAGATGATTTTTTTCACCAGGTAATTTTAATACCATGGAATTTTTTTAAACTTAACAAAATGGTTTAAGAAATAAAATAAAAAATGTAAATATGGTTAATGATTGCCTTATTTAAAACCATATTCCCCCATTTATTTTTTAAGACTTCATAAATTAAATATAGAAAAATGGCGAGGGACATCATGGTAAAAGTCGGGTTGAAAATTCAAAATTATATCTAAACGTCTTTAAACATTTCTTTTCATGATGAAATATCGATCAGTTAAATGTGTCAATAAGGAACACACATCTAATCCAAACCACATTTTTATAGATGTCTACGGTCACCATTTTTGGGTTGATGCAACAAACGCGCTAGCACCAGACCCATCTTCATGGGATGCATTTCGAACAAGTGACAATAAGATATTTCCAATAACTGGTGGACCATTTTGGGAAGACCAAACTGGACCCAACGATGGCACCTACCAACCGCTTTGCGTGTGGATTCCCTCATTCTTCAACTACAAATTTGATGATATACCTTGCGTTTATCCAAACGTAAAACATATATGTGAAAAGCTCAAAACGTAGCAAAAATGGCTATTTTTCAATTGACAAAAGAGGTGGGAAGCATAAATACCTAATATCAAATATATACTGGAAAGAAAAAAAAATAAATATTTAAGATTGCTGAAGTAAAACATATCATTATTAGTATTATTTATTATACTTGCATTTCCCTATTTGATCGAGTCACGTGTACGCCGTATCGAATATGTGACGTCATGATCAAGTAACAAATTAAAGGACAGTTGCCTTAAATTCTTTGTTTTCAACAAGGTAAAAACTGCAATAAAAAGGGATCTGTATTTTGTAACATCTGCGATAAAAGACGAAGGTAAAAACTGTTATTCCATGCCTTAGGTTTTCTCAGACATGATGGACGTTAAAACACAGCGTACAAGATACTCATAAAAATACTTTTAGAAAGTGAAAGAAAACATATACATATATATTTTAAATACTTTTGTCCATAAACTAATATAAACCTTTCGGTGAAAATATTTTTATCAGGCCTAGTTTCCAAGGCCCGCCTGTCTTGTTGTGGCTAAAATATAGACGAAAATATAATAGTAATATAGTATCGATTGATTTATTAAATAAAATAACCTGATACTGATGTTTTTGTTTTTTTAACTATTTATAAGTCTGCCATTGCAGTGAACATTGTTTGTTCATTTTTAAGATACAATTCCGTATTAAACTAAAGCATGTTTAAGTTTTGCGGAAATAACATTAACCAAGGGAAACTGAATACAACCATTGATACTGGTATGATCATGACAAACTTCGTTATTACAATGTCTTTATTTGACGGAGTTCGAAAGATTTTGTAGTATAATTCGAAAGTTCAAGGCTCAGCAAGTTTTAATCACAAATGCACATATGCACATATTTTCTCTTCACAATCTTTTGATATGTGTAGGAATGCATTATTTAACATTATCCACTGACAAATTACACGTTTGTAGAAAGAAATTTTCACACTGTAACTTATCCAGTAAAGTTGTCTGCTAGACCTGTTCAATTTGAATCGGTGTAGAAACAGATAAAGAAACACACATGGTACATTAGTGTATTTCCAGTAAAGAATTAATGGCTAAAATATATAATTCATACATTTATTGTAGTAAATGAAATGGAAATGGGTCAGTATTTTAATGAAAAATTTTTTCCCTCAGCTTTAGAAAATTTTTTAACAGCTTTTTCACACGGCCAGAATATCCAACAACATTTCGATATCAAATTTAACAATTGTTTACGTTCATTCGGTTTTTAACAAGTTACAAACAATGTTTTATTTCCCTTTTTTCTTCAGCATTTTTGTTTTTATATTTAGTTGATTTTTTTAAAAAAAACATTTTCGCACGATTCAAATCCACCCAAAAGCCGAAAGACGTTCAAAAGGGACCAAATATTTTTCCCAATTTAGCAATTTTATGACGCAAGATTTCACAAACTAGGCAAGGTACTTTTTCAGGATCATTTAGCACTGAAAAGTAAAAGTAGAGAAATTTCGGACAGACAGTAGTTTCTAATTAATATACATGTACAGACACATTTTACTAATAATGTTGCACTTATATCATTTCGCAAGAATATCAAAGAGACATATCAATACGGAATACGTTTACTTACTTATATAATCGTTCACAAATATATTGTTTTGTACGGTAAATGCTTTGTATGTTTGTGCTTATCATATGACGTTAGGTGTCAAGCACTTTATAAAGATCGATAGCTTTTAAAGTGACGGTATATTTATACACTAAGTAAACATTTATATTGGTTACTATTAAAACTTTTAAACAGACAAACAAATTTGCTTAAAAACTAAATGAAAACGGATAACGAAATATTGAATATGGACCATATTTTCAACAATCACCATGTCAATGATTATTTTATCGAAAACTGCATTGGCGATTTATTCTTTTTGTATAATAACAGTCTAATGATTTTCGTTAAAGCGCCATTTACTGGAGCCAACCGTTAAAACACTATTTGTGTAATTTCGTTGCGGATCAGCCGTTGTGTTAGTTTGTAGGTTCTCCTTTACGGCATTATAAAGTTCAAAACGCATACTTTAGGAAAATAGCTGCGAGAGGCCCGCTTGGCATGGTCGTTTTTGTTGATCGGCGATTTGTTTTTTTTTTTGTATATCAAGTCAAGGTAATTTCTTAAAAGCGCGATTTTCTGTAGGCAACCGTTTCATAATTTAATTATGTATCACGGTAAGTATGTGTTCATTTTGTGCTAAGTGTTTGCTGAATGGCAACCTTTATATCACATATGTGGACAGTGTAAAACACTCATAAAATTACTATATTATTTCTTAGCAGATTGAACGTTAGATCTTTGTAATGGCTTTGCTTGTATTTTGGAAATTAATACAAACTCATGAATTGCATGCGTTTTATCGCCGGTCAAATGATATTTAAACATATCATCATAATTATGTAAATGAAAACCAGTAATCGAATTTGTTCAGTAGAAAGCTCCCGATGTAGTGATGTACTCCAATATTTGATCTCGCATGATCTCGCAGTAGTAAGTAAAAAGGACCAGTCGGTTAATAAAGTACATTATTTATAATATGTTGTCTGCTATTGAAGCACACATAAATGGGACATCTGTCACTTTTTTAATTGTGTGCTAATTTAAAGTTGTAAATTCAATATCATAAACGACACACGGTTTTCTACTGTAACCGAATCAACAGGAAGCAGGAAACAATCTGAACAACATCTATTTGCTTCGAACAATATGCTACCATTTACTTTGAGAATTATTGATATTTTTATATTGAATCTTTTTAAAAATGTTTGTTTTGTTCTAAGAGCATTCATTGATCCCAAAAATGGAAATTGATTAAATTTAAAGTGAATGAAGAGCAATGATTTTGTTTTAATTTATCCCGATTATTAGGAAACCTGTTGACAGTAGCATACATTTTCATAGGATGACATTAACATACATAACTATTATTATTTATTTCTATTGATAATTTTATTGTACTCAAAAGGTTATAATCCCACACTGTCACTTTTATGCTATATGAGTTTTAGTTTCCACGAAAGAAAATTGCACTTTTATATAACAAACAAATTGCCGTTTAAAAAAAACAAAAAAGGCACTGCCACGCGAAAAAATCGAGGCCATTTTTTCTTGGGAAAGAGCTTTTGACCCTAAATTGCTGTAAAGAAAAAAACTTTAAAACAAAACACTTTAAACAGCAACGGAATCATATGATTGGCGTTTGAACAGTTGCCAATAGAAACTTGTTTTTTACGACAAATGTTAAACTTTATGTGTAAAGGAACAAATCGCTAGTCCGAAAAATGATTTTGGCACGGTCAAATTCCATTGACTGGAACTTTCTGGTTTATATTGCTATGAAGAATTTCGAAATTAATGGAATCTCTAATAGTCAATGGAATTAGAAAAAGTGTTTTTAACGGTTGAGGCCATATTCCTTGGGCAAGGAACGGGATCAGCCATAGTAATATACAAAGCATTGCATAAACAATGCTTTATGGAAAAGTAGTAAGGGAATCCTATCCTTTCTGGTAAGAATACAGAACAAAATAGAATATATTGAAGAATATTATACTGTTTCATCTTGCATCAAAACTTGTTGAATGAGTAGAAGGAAATGAACTGCGCTGAATATACAGAACGAGCAAAATGAGACTATTCATCTGACAATAGATTATTATTACCTTGTTCTATTCCAGTTAAATCCAAGATACTTGGCAAGTTAAAGATATCTGTCGCTCCACATCCTCCTACGCATCTCAGTCGCTATCATTGATAAACACATTTTGACTTTTGTTGCATCTTTGTATGCATTTGTTTATATATTACGAGACTCGTATAAAGAAAGGTCTGATAATAAGAAAAAAAATCTAACCGCTAACCGATGATAATACACAGTTATCCATTCACAAACAACAGATCTCTTGTTATCTCAGTGGTAGTAATAATGTTGTTTATGCATATTGTCAACATTTACATGTATTTATAGCATTGTAATAACAGAAACACATGGTTATTTATAGTATTTTGACGTAACAGTGATAATGAATAAAATATTATTGACGACAATTTATTTATAAATTGTTACATGCGTTTTTATTTAATTTCAATCAATCAAAACATTGAAACTTTTTTTGTTGTCCTATCTTTTTTCTGTCAAATAGCAACATTTGACTTTATAGAGACAAATGGAATCCCTTAAAATTGGCATGCTATTTCTAGAGTGATTTGCTGCTAAGTTTAAATACTGCTTTATCCAGAGAAAGTCGTTGTTAGCGATGTAACATTTACCACTGTCTTCATAAAAACGCAATAACAAAGATTCTGCAAGATGATGAAATTTGGTTTTGTTTCCACCGCTTTCGGTGGATCTCTCCTATTTATATTTATCTTGAAATCCATGTCATCAGGTGTTATGTCATGTATGAGAACTGCAAAAACGAGCCCAGTACTTCATCTCAATTACTAGTATATAGTATCTGATCCATGTGAGTCGATGATTACTAAATATTTAGATTTTATTGTTGACTTCTGATTGAAACAATTAAATGATCATTTTCAAAGAAATAAACAAAGAAAACAATAAAGAATAACAAGTACTTTCGACACATTTAAATTGCAACATGCACTTTTCATCAAATGTTATTTTTTATGTTTTCAGTATCTTATATACATAGAACAATTATTATCAAACTAATATAAATATCACTTTAATGAGGTAATTAGACATATAATAGAGTAGTTATACGAAAACATATGTTCAGAATTATCCTGTTTGTTTGCTATATTATTGAGCACGAAAATAACAATTTAACAGTTGGCTCGAATATGTTATTTCAAATATTGCATCAGCAAACATACCTTAGATGAAGCCGTAATATTAAAATAATATGGCGCTAAGCATAAAATTATATAGTATTCTTAAATCTTCTCTTAATCATCGATTAAGTGATCATGTAAAACAAGATTTATTCTCATAACAACCTAACTTGGCAAGCAACAAATTGATTCAGATTTATTTCCGTTCATGCATCCGGGTTGTTATAATTGAGCAAAACATTTATTATTATTATTATGTTTTTGTGTATTTGTGACACAATGTGCTGTCGATTTACAAGGCAATACTAATGCAGACGCGTATCTTCCGTACAATACTTGTGTGTTTTAATAAATAATACTAGTTTTTGCATAATAATGAAGAAAATAAGTTTAGAAGTACAGTTAAATTATATTTTCTTGATTTACTTAGGAACTCTTACGGATATATCAAATTTTCATTACCTTTGGGCAGCACGCCTTAAACACCAGACCTTAAGAACACGATTATGAAATAATGCACAAAATGAGAAACCGGTGCAGTGTACAAAAAGCATAACGTCAAGGCTTTTAGACTTTACTTTGGCCTCGTACAATCTGCTAACATATGCACTCATAATTTAACGGGTTAGAGTTATTTTCAAGCTTTAATCATTTCCAAAAATACAAAAAAAAGTTATATCCTTTCAGGTTAGGTTTTGCTTAGAATTGTTTTAGAGGCGTACTTTTTCGCTTCATTGACTTAACCATTAAAAAAACGAAACAACAAATAATGTGTCAAATAAAAGCAAAAATATTGAAATTTTAGATACATTTAATGAAATTTAACATCATGGTAATTAATTATGAAAACTCAGAAAGCTATTTGTGAAATATTTCACAAGTAACAACCATTCAAATGGGCACTACATAACATTGCCCTATTCATCTTTGTGTTGCAGTATGGTTTAAGTCCTATGAGTAATCGATTAACAAAATTTTATATCAATCTTGAAAGTAAAATTTCCATGACTCACCAGCATAATATTCATGATTTTCGTCTTACGCAAAAAATATGTGGCCTTAATTATATCAAAATTAGAACAAAAATAATAAAATCTGTATTTATGATCCTAAATATAGCACCAAAAACAATGAATGTATCATTCGAATTCTCAAAACATATGTTAGAATTATCTTGTCAGCATGTTGTTCAATAAATCATGAACATTGCAATGTCGTAAAAGGGCAGTTGGTTCGGAAACAACATTATTAAAAAGTATTACATTAGACAATTAACAGCCTAAAAGAAGATAATTTCAGGCAAAATTAATTTGAAATAGCAATTATGTTAACTTTGTAGGAAATTGTCGACATGGAGTTGAATTAAGCATGTTATAAAACGAAAACTTCGAAGTTTTAATTAACCGAATTTCAGATTTCATGTTCAGTCATACAGGTATTTCTATTTCCTGGCTGATAAAATATTTATCCTGCTGTTAAATTTGGCAATACTTTTCGTTTGAGAAAGTATATTTTAAAACTGAAAGAACTAGAAGATACAGAAAAAGAACAATTCATGCAAAATATTGTTTGTTAAATGCGTATACCATTGTATAATCTGCATTAATACGTGAATTACAATGTCAATGCAAGAGACAAGGTAGCAAAAAGTAATTGAGACAATTTTTAAGGAAGCCACGTATTAAATATATTAAAGTTAGCCCAAGATTAAAAAAGTTGTAAGTTCTCTGACACACATACACGAACAAACACAAATAATTATTGTAATAATGATAATGATACTACTTATAATAACAAAAATAAAAGAAGAACATAATGTATCGTGATACATAATACTATCGTTGCGTCCTCTGGTCCACAATTTATCGACGGTATTTCCCCGTTTATGAGAACAGCAGTTCACATAGAAAAAAAAATCTGGAAACAAAGTGATCCCTCGGAAGCATTAATCACAACAAAATTACATTAGAATTGCAGCCTCGGTTTGATTGAGTCTGTACATGAGGGAAAATGAATAGTGCA
The DNA here is from genome assembly GCF_026571515.1 of Ruditapes philippinarum. Classification (NCBI taxonomy): domain Eukaryota; kingdom Metazoa; phylum Mollusca; class Bivalvia; order Venerida; family Veneridae; genus Ruditapes; species Ruditapes philippinarum. The sequence goes on along the minus strand of NW_026852622.1, from coordinate 23,692 downwards.
ACAGCCCTCACGACCCTAGCACCGGCTTGAGCGGTACTCAATTCTCAACACTTAATAGTGCTGGCATCAATGATCCCGAAGGACCAGAAAAATATAACAACACTGAAGTACGGGGCAACTTTTTACAGCTGCCACACAGCACTTGACACCTGCTGTTGTGAAGTCAGAAATCTGAAAACAAAGTGATCTCTCGGAAGCATTGATCACAACAAAATTACATAAGAATTGCAGACTCGGTTTGATTGAGTCTGTACATGAGGGATAATGAATAGTGCAACATCCCTCACGCCCCCTAGCACCGCTTGAGAAAGCCTTGTTTTAAAATGATGTCCTCATCGCAAGAACATTTTAAAGCATAATTGTATAAAAAAGTATTTTACTTTAATGGCAAACCATTATTCTTTCATAAAATAGAGACTGAAATATTTGTTCGTAAGTTGGTGGGAATTGCCACAATTTGAAAAGCTTTGCAATAAAACAACTGCTCACTGGTTCGCCTGTTTAAATGATTATAATTATGCAACATAATGAAAATTTATGATATTAACTAAAATACCTCTTCATTGCGCAAGGTTTCTATTGATTAAGTACAAATATGTCTTTGCTTCATCCTGACTATATCTTTATATATATCGTCGCGTGAGTGGGTCGTTGTTCTAACTACCATTGTCTTAATGATGAGAAAATCGCCGCCAAAGTTTACAAATTTACAGTTGTAAATGCTGCTTATATCTGGATAAATTGAGCAAATGGGTAATTTTTTTTAGAAATAACATACTATTTTATTTTCACCTTTTAAATGAACGTTGAACGATAAAGGGGTTATGTATGTTAAGTATGTTTCAAAAGAAGAAAAAGACGAACCCAAAACAACGAGAGCAACAACAAAAAACCTCCATTACTTAAAAATAATTACATATGTTATCACATACAGAAGGCACAAATTAAAAATAAATAAATAAACAGCAAAAAAAACAAAAACAAAAAAAACACACACAACCGAATACAATATGTAGCGGGTATTAAACGAAATGAACATTATGTAGACGAAAATCATATGTAATATGCATAATACGTGCGTATATTTAGGCATTTTCTGCAAACAAACTGCCACTTTATTATTCCTGCTGACATTCTGACATTTATTACCGTTATAAAACAAACTATATCATCATCATTGACATTGTGGTAATAAATGCATGTTGGAATGATTATTATTGTTTCCATTGGTGTTTACAAAATTACGGGCATGTGACATAATTCAACATAAATAGTTTAACCACTGGCTTTGAAAAGCTCATCGGCAAAATAATAGTATAAGTTTAAGTCTGATCGCTTCATCACAAAATGTATAATATGCATTTATAGCATCCCTACTTACATATCCTATCAAATAATAAACACAAGGTAGTATCCATCAAATGTAAGCGCTCTCTTTATTGTATACGGTCTCGGATTTCCTGTCAAATATCCTTGATAATTGAAACATTGAAACATTTTATTTGATTAAACGCCTATTTCAATAACAAATTTCAATGGCGTTGTAGAATGGTACGTGACTGAAATACTGTTGGGAAACAAACAAACAATGGTACATATAAAACATATAGATTGATAAATTCTTATTAAAATATATTAAAAATAATTGCGAAATCAATTCAAACAATAAAAATAGCATTAAGAAAACTAACATACCTAGACCTCCTCCCTCAAAGAGCAATACACACGCCGGACTGGTATGCTATAAGTCTATATTGGTCTTCACTGCAGAAGAATTTGTCCAAACGCGAGCCTTAGTTAGTAGCATGTTATATAAAACTCCAGATTGTATATTTATAAACAGAACATAAACACCCAATTCAGAGGTCTTTACACACACAAAAACCCGAAGTCATGACTTTATTAACTGATAGATGATTACAGTATAATTACGTTATTGCCAAAAGTACCAGGATTTATATTGTTCTTACAAAATTAGTCCAACATCGTATTTTGTGTATACATGCATATGTAATGAATTTTAAATTGTATTTTTTACAAATATCATAAATTAAAGTGTATCTGTCGCAACTTATTTGAACATTCTTTAGAGTTTTGTCGGAAACAATTTATTATTTTTTTTTTTACCTTGGCAAGTGTACATTTTTGTTGTTGATTATCCCCCCACTAATGCATCTGAGCTGAAATTAGAAGCAATCTTTAGTACATTTATTGCATTTGTCTGTACATTTGTGTTGTATAGATTGTCATTCATGGTATTGGAATCATAAACGTTTAGCTGCTCGTTTACAATAATGAAGGCACCAACGTCATGGTATGTGTGTTAACGGAATACACTATATACCAACTGACTTTAGTGCATTAGAGTGACTAATGGTGTCCCTCCTTTTAGACAGTATATCTTGTAATTGGGTGAATCATCTTACTATTCAAGTAATTCAAGTGCTATTATATGGATTTTTAGAAGTTTATACCTCATTTAAATATTGTATCTACTGTAATAATATTTATTAATATCAAGTTTCTTTACAACACTTCATTTAAATAAGAGCTAAAACAAGACATGTATAAAAGCAAACTATTAAACCAAATATCTCTATTGATATAGCTGCGGAACGGTATCCTAAGGGTCTTGGGCTTGATTCCCAATCAGGTTGCATTTTGCTTGTGGAAAGGTATAAAAGTACTTTAACCTACAACGATAGGTAAGGTAGACAGTTACAAATTAATACATTCATAAATAAAGTTATAACTTAATATAAAAAACAATAGCATTTCTATGTTGTTTATTGCTGCCTTATATCTACAATGTTTCATTCGTTATGTAAAGAACAATTCCATTCTTAAATGTGAATAAGTTTGCAACAAGATTTATAATATAGTAGATGCATAAACACATAATGTCAATATAATCCCGAAGTAAGGAAAAGTTATTGTAATTGTGAATATTAAAAGAATAAATATGTATTTGAATATTTTTGGAATCTTTGGAACCTCTGTTTATCTCGCATACGCCACTATATAACTATTATAATTATAAGGAACATAATTATACAATTGTGTTTGTTTGTATGTGTTTTAGTGAGATACATAGAACAAAAAATGTCACATGGAAATAGTGCCATTTTGTATAAACGTTATACTACTTGTGTAAAGGAAAGCCATATTTTTCATTTGAAAGCAATTTGTTTTACCAAAGGTTATTTAAACAAATACATATTATTAAAAGTTTATTTACAAAACTTTGATTTTAAACGTTGAAGAACTAGTCCGGGAAGAAACAGTTTGCAAATAAACTTAGTACATATGCTATGCACTATTAACTGAAAAAAACAACTGTTTAAAAATTAAGCCTTCTATTTTTGTCTAGCTTTAATAAATATCAATAATAAAGTAAACATAAGAAATTACTATAACGTTGCTGTAATTGGTGTTTTAAACATTTAATGTTTATTAGTATGAGGAAAACTCATGTTTATTATTTTCAATTTAATTTTATGACAAAAACACACAGGCATTGCACAATTGAAAAGGTATTATTATTATAGTAAATATGGGTGCTTATGACCTCATTCTTGATATGCTTATTTATGTCCTGCTATAACTAATAACAAACATACATTCCTAAAAATTGCCATTCTTGTTGCCTGTTTTATACTTTTTATTAAATTTAGTTTCTTAACGGATAGCAGTCGTTGTAAAACAATAAACGGAATGTTAAAATGTCAATGGATATGTCTATTTGAAAAAATAAAAACAACATGCTTTTTATATTCTAAACAATGGGTCATTCCTTTTTAGGTTCAGTTGAACATAATAGTTCATTTCACAACGGCTACACGATGGTTGAAATCATGTATCGAAAAGCTACGAGCAATGAAAGGTGTATATATTTTTTCTTGTTGAAGTATGTAAAAACGAGTACTTTGATGTACAGAAATAGAACAGCTTTTTTCAAGTTTAATAGAAATAATTTGATAGCTCACTCGGCCTAACAGCGTGCACATGCATTAAGTTCTACATGTAAGAATTGTTTATAAATATCAATATGTCTTGATTCAGTTATTTGATTTATATTGCAATTAAAACACACAACGATATCGTATCCTTTAAAAATCATAATTATAAAATATTAACTAGAACTAATACATGTAATAGAATCTTACAAACAATGTATGATGATTATAAAGGAAATATAATATGACTGTGAAATCTGAAACCAATGTCTAATATAATACTTCATTTACAAAAACATATATTGAAATAATAGTTCAAAATGAAAATTTAATACACCTTTGATTAATTGTTATATACAACTATATAAACAATATTGATATTCAAATAATATGTCTTATAATATGTTTTAATGTCTTCTCTGAAAATTATTCACAATTTATAGTTGAAATTTGCTTATATTGTTATTGATATAATAAAATATTTTTTATGTTGAATGACATTCCAAACATCAGCTAAAGGCAAAACAATATACGGGTTTTGGAAAACAGCTTAACGCTTTAACTATTATCTATAACAATAGAGGAGAACCTGTTTATAACGTGGGTAAATCTAGATATTTGCTGCTAACAAACTGCCACATACTCGTGATACTGCATGCTGACATTCTGACATTTATCGGTGATATAAGTTTATTCATATGATCGTCATCAGTGGCAATATGGTATCAATTGCCTAATATAATTATTGTTATCATTCGTACGGTTCTAATAACCAGGAAACACGGCATTTTTTCTGATCGAATTTCCCAATAAAATTTAAAATAATAAGAGAAAAAGAAAAAAAATGAAGCACATAATTGAGACCATAAAAATCATATATTTATATAGTAACGTACAGTTTGAGGAGTAAGAATATATTTCACATTTACTTCTATTCAGAATTTTTCTCGAGACTGTATTAAACAGCCTTGTCGACATTCTGCTGTAAGGTAAAAATGATAACAAGTAAAATGGTTTCCTGCGGGGAACATTTTTAATGATATAAAGAAAATTCATTTAACTATTTTCAACATTGTTTGGGGGGATAAATAAACGTTTGTATCAGGAATATAGTTGACAATAATCGATCAAATTTATAGAAGACTGGCGACCGTTGTTCAAAGACCGAAGAAGGTCGAACATAAAACAATTATTTCTTTTTAAGAAAATGATTAAATAGGCCTACCATTTTATGAATAATTCCGAGCAAAAAAAAAAATTAAGTAAACCCACAAGTTTACAAAATATATCTATTTATTATGGCAGATGCCACTACGAATATTTTAATTTTGTAGATTTTCAATATAAACAATTTATTGTTTGTAAAATTTGAGATAGATATTAAAGAAACATTGATAATTTAATTTCAAACATAACATTCAAGTTTTTCCACCTTAAACGGTAAAATAATTATAGAAAATTAGAAATGTCACTTAATAGTTTTTGTTCTTAATTATTTGTAATTCGGACTAATTCCCTAGCGGTAAATCCGTAACGTACCGGCACACGGTATTTAGCTAGGTTTTCGAAAAGGTCAATTAACCAATCATGTACGGTTTACAGATCACATGCTCCTCCATGTACAGAAAACAGGTCACGTGCTCCTCCATGCCTCAAAAGTTAAACGCGTACCAATACCCTGCGGTCTCCAGACCGCAGGGAATAAAATGACGTTCAAAAAAACGCAGCTCCCGACTTCTAGTCATCCTTATAAGGTATACCAATGTATTACAAATTCAAAATTGACACTTAACAAAAAAAAAGTTTGTCTCGGTTTCAATAAAGAATACACAATATATGTCGTAATATGTAAACATTTACGGTTTGCAAAAACAAAGCCATTTTTCTGCGCTTATTAAAGTACATTGATCTATAATGGATTGTCTGTATAATACAACATATAATAACGTTGTTTATATTCAGTATTAGCCATAACAAACAAACCATGAAACGATTATACATTTAAGTGTGAGATTCATGACCTAATATAACATATATCTATTTACACACACAACCATTGAAACTCCCGAAAGGATGCCATTTCGAAGCTTCTTCTCTAGTACTTTGATTAAAATTCAAACATCCTTAAGGGAAGGAACAACAACTGTATTGTGCTTATGTCATTTATTTACATTTATAAATGACGAATCAATAAAATTGACATGTATAATTGGCTGGGTACAACAGTAAAGTAACGTAACATATTTTCACAATGATTAAACAATGTTATTCATCAGCGTAACCCAGCCTATATACCTTATATACAATATGTACAAGAGAAGGTGGTACATTCAAAAACATGCAAAATAATATTACATATATTTATATAGTACATAATAAAGTATTCAGGAACAAAATAATATCATTCATCATATAAATGTTCATTCTTTAACTTAGAACATGATAACTTCTTAATTCTCCTCGGCGCGTGCTCGTCGCTGAGAAGGCTTAGTGCATCGGCAGAAGATTTAAAGACTTTGGATGGCGCAAAATGTCAGAACTTGTACAGCGGACCAGCTGCCGATGTCCTGCCTAATACCGAGTGGAGTGGCTTAACAAAGAAGGCTTTGGGTCAACGAGGATTGTGTGCTAGGTTGCGTGAGCTCCTAACATGAATAGACGGCTTGAACGGGCAACAACAACCCTTGAAAGGGCTAATCTTTCATATATTGTCTCAGGTTACTGCACATTTAGTTTATCATTGACAACCGTACAGTGGTCTACTTCTGGCTCAAATTGATATCTTTAGCTAATACTTCGTGGAAATTGCATGGAGTGGAGGTAAATGATCGCCACTTTGTGCTTCAGAATTAACTCTTTAAGGGCATGACTGGTGACATGTCCCGGGTCCGTATTCAAATGCGAAAGCTGCATTTTGTTTCCTTACGAGCGGATGGACCCTCAATAAGCATAGACTACACAGATACACACACATAGAACATGATCAATGTTTTGTCAAGCGACATGTTATAATAATATCAAAAATGATACGTTTCGATTGTTTTTCTCAATACTAAAATACTTAAAAATGGAAAAAAATCTGGCGCCACAAATTTCTTTCTTTTTTTAAATTAATTTCAGTCAGTTCTTAGTGTGACTAAATATGAATTTTTTCAGCAAACTTTTATGGTACATATTCCCATTGTAGACACGTACACTTTAATTGTGGTCTACAAAAATTGGCAAACGAACGATTAATTTCGTTTCCTTGCTCCCAAACATTTTAGATATAACGTATGACTTATACATTTAGACTTTTATTGAACAAAACACTGCATGATTACTTACATAGTTCAAAGATAAGAGGAAGTCAGTCATTGGAGTCATTTGTTCAGACAATCAGTATGAAACGAGAAAAAAACAATTTTTTTTTGTTTGCAGTTTTCTGTAGCATTTTATGGTTAAAATAATACAATTTTATAATTGCATTTTTTATGAATAACATATTGTGCAATTTAGACGATTAATTGTTAAATTTAGCTTTAGTTGATAATCGGAATATATTTTGTTCTGCTGACATCTAGATTAATGGCAAAATAGGTTATATACTGAAATGAAAAACGGATTGCGGTATTTTGAAAAAAAAATCATCCGAAATTCATATATTACAAGAGTACAGATTTAACAGCATGTATAAAACACTCATTCGCTAAAATCATGAAAACAAATTTTCTTTGCTACTTTTTTCTGAGTTTTGAGCTTAACACTTTATAATTAACTATGCTGTTAAGTATTTTAAAACGTCTTAGCTAATTTCCTTTGTGATTTAGATGTACATATATATAGTTCCCTTCATTGGTTTACAGTACATAGACTATTATTTTATCAATAATTCGGAGTTTTAAAAGAAGCATTCATTCCGAAAGAAATGCAAAAATTCCATACCGAATACTTTCTGACGACTTATCCTCTTTTTACAAGTAATTGCAAATAGGCGCAAAGAACAATGTTGATAACTTACCCTAAAATGCATTTTCTCAGATAAGTGAAATGATTAGTTCAGACTTCTCTTTTCCCTTTAAATATTTTTTTCATTCTTGTTATAAAGAAACGAAAACAGGAAAAGTGTGCGTGTCAGTACTAATAAACGAGTTGTAATTGTAAATTTAAATCATTGATACAAAAAACCCTAAATATGTCTTTTCGAGCGCACCCGACGTTTACACATTTTTCATCTTAATACAATTGTATTAATTGTAGGTGTTTTAAGCAATATATCTTGCCGGAAATGATTTATATTTTCTTGTTTGAATGATAAAAGTGTAATAGTTCATGTATAAATTTAAATTTAGAAATTACCATAACATTATGAAAACAGACTATTTTTACAGGTAAAAAAGTCAATGATTTATAAGTACATGCAATTCAAATTGCTGATGGGATATACGGAAGAATATAGCCTGAACGTGACAGAAATGACCCGAGGCTCTACCAGCTTCTTATACGAATTTTATAATTATGTTTAATGACGACAAGTTAAAAAAATATATATACCAGCTTAGGACGGCTATTGTTTCTGAAGCGCGAGGAAAATACGCACGTAATGATGATGACATCAGATGTTCAACGGCTATGCTAACGCTGCGCAATCAAAAGTAATTAAAGTATAAAATTATCATCGCGGTGTAAATCATATAAATGAAATAAAGTACACAGTTTCAAGTATTCTACATAAAAGATGAGACACAACATTACTCCCCTTTTCTGATCGTAAGCAGGACACTTTGTTAAGCAACGAGAATAAACATTTATTCCAAAAGTAACCTCCTTATTAAAAAAAATCTTATAATAACACTTCTTTCTATTTCTGTAAACTGATATCAATCAAATTGTAAAGTATTAAGATTGTTCTAATATTAAATAAAGAAATATCTGTGCAATGCTATAAACTGTCATATAAATTAATTATCTTAATACATTTTAAGATTCTGTTCAGGTCAGGTTATTGTGTTCTCACATATGCATGAACGCACCTGCTGCTTACTGGATTTATAAAAAATGCTAACGTTGCATAACTTTTCTTTAAAAATATCACAGACTTGCTCGATGTCTTAAATGCATCAACGATAATATTAATAAAACCTTCAGACGATAGTTTCTCTTCATTACCTGAAAGCGATGTTAAAACGATTTTAAATGTTTGATCTAGTCTGATAGACGTCGAGCCACGTGCAAGTGATTGCTAACCAAACTGATTTATGCCAGATAAAACAATAGAAAAAGTTAAGCAAACAATTTTATAAGACTCCGCATTGATTGAAATCAGGAGATTTACAGAGGATACATTATAATGAAATATACTGTCTCTTGGTAGTAGAATAACTTGTCCAAACTTGCAGGTGATTGATGATTAAACAGATATTTGCCAGATTGCTTGATAAAACATGGAAACAGATAATGTATAAAAGAGAACTTTTGGTATAAACCTCCGCCTTCTTATAATTAAAATGATTTTTAGATAAACGAAGTATAAACTACATTGCAGTATAAATTTACTGGTTCTAAGTAGTAGGGAAATTATCTGTCTAGTGTCCGTGATTTTGTACTATTCCCTTATTGTCTAAAGGAAATGCGCACCAATTGTGAAAGTACATAGTTTAACAATCAAGATAAACTAAAGTGAAGAGGGGAGATAAATCGCGAATAAATTTATGGAGGTTGAGTGTAGGACACATTTGATTGAATAACGGGAGAAAGACGCCATTAACTTATGTAAACAGTGTCATTTTGAGCATATTCGCCGATTACTTTCTTGAAATTTACTTATTCGCCTATATCTTATAATTGCGAGGCTTTTATTGTTGTTTTTATAACGACATATCACATAATTACTCATTTATTACATGTCATGGTCAATTTCTACTACTTTTGTCAAAATACTCTATCAATACATGTATAAATGAACATACTCTAATGACGTTGTATATATACGTACATTAATGGAACTTTACAAGAATTATATTGTTCCTTTCTCTTTTTTTTCTTTTTTTTTTTTGCAAAATTCAAGTAAAATTTCAGATACGGTTTTTTACATGATATGCAAAAGAGTATTTGGATTATCTCTGCACCTTGTTGTAAGTAAATTATAGAATTATTGAATTCGAGCTTTATAAGTGAGCAAAGCCCGCTTGAACAAAATATTTTACCGTCTGAGAAGTGTGCAGATTCAAGTATAATAAATATCTAAAGAGGCATGGGTTCAATGCAACCTTTTCTTTGGCGTCTGAGAAATACACCAACAACATTATTGACTTAAACTCTAGATTATATAAGCTGTCCTTGAAATATACGGAATGCCGTTAGGGCCATCGCCTATGAATGTGCTGATCTAAAACGCGATAGTCGATAGTACGATGGTGAAAACGCGAAATCACGAAATTACGATGGTGAAAACGCGAAAGCACGATGATGAAAACGCGATAGTACGATAATGAAACCGCGACAGTACGATACTACGATGATGAAAACGCGATAAACTATCGTGTTTTCACCATCGTACTGTCGCGTTTTCACCATCGTAGTTTCGTGAATTTGCGTTTTCATCATCGTACTGTCAAGTATCGTGTTTCAGATCAAACCATTCATAGGCGATGGCCCTAACGGCATTCCGGAATGCCGTTAGGGCCATCGCCTATGAATGTGTAAATCTGAAACGCGGTAGTCGATAGTACGATGGTGAAAACACGAAATCACGAAACTACGATGGTGAAAACGCGATAGTACGATGATGAAATCACGACAGTACGATGGTGAAAACGCGATAGTACGATGATGAAAACACGACAGTACGATGGTGAAAACGCGATAGTACGATGGTGAAAACGCGATAGTACGATGGTGAAAACGCGATACTACGATGATGAAAACTCGACAGTACGATGATGAAAACGCGAAATCACGAAACTACGATGGTGAAAACGCGACAGTACGATGGTGAAAACACGAAAGTTTATCGCGCTTTCATCATCGTAGTATCGTACTGTCGCGTTTTCATCATCGTACTTTCGCGTTTTCATCATCGTGCTTTCGCATTTTCACCATCGTAGTTTCGTGATTTCGCGTTTTCACCATCGTACTATCGACTATCGCGTTTCAGATCAACACATTCATAGGCAATGGCCCTAACGGCATTCCGTAGAAATACGACAGTGTTGTTCAGTAAATAACAATACAAGAAAAATGTGAAACGTGTAATGGTCAAAAAGAAGCATACACGTAATTCTGGGGCAAATCAATAAAAATGCTTTAAAGTAGGTAGAAGGCACACCACTAAAACAAATCAAACTAGATGTTCATATTTATTTCACACCAAAATTCAGTTATTTAAAACCATTTTGATTGAGGTAGACAAAGTGCTTTTCAATCTGTGTAAGATTTTACTGATTTGAACGCATTTATATTCATCATTGTATTTCAAATAAAAGTCATATCATATTGAAATAAGTACTTACATTACAAGTACTTACGCACTTAACAGAGCATCAACTGCTGATGTTTAAATTCATCAAGTTAGTATCATAATGTTGGCTCATCGCGACTTACACCTGTCAATACTTTGTGTTGTGTTGTACTCGTTTTTAAAATGGTAAACTTATCGCAAAATTATATTAAATACAACTCAAAATATTTCAAGAAAATGCAATTACCTTAAAACGATTTATTATGATTAAAAGTATCATTCTTTGACTGTAAATATGCATTGCTGAGTTTGTTACTTATTTCTCTAGAAAGGACTTACGCAGTTTGAATCGATAAAAATAGACAAAAAAAGATAACAAAAAACAATATTATACATTTGGGAATTGAAAAATGTACACTTAATCTAGTCAATACCTGATTACATGTCCATTATGTCTTTTAAGAAGAGGGTGTATAAGCTATCAAAACAATGATATATCTGAAGATGTCCAAGGTTCATTTCTAATGAAAGTTTTTGCAATTTTGCCATTGGTGCATCAAACCAGATGCAGCTTATAATGATATCAATTAAAGATATTGCAAACATAAAGTACATGATCTTATCAGAACAATTGCATTGTTATTATTATAGAAACACTTTAATACTGACTGATTAATTGTGCATTTTAATAAATGTGATAACTATTAAAAGCACACGTCAGATAAATGCAGATACTCGATTCAGAAATCTTTAATGTAAGAGAACGTGACGCTTTGTATATCTGCAAAAAAGTGTTTCTCATTTTTGTAATGAATCCTCTTTTTGCACTTTTGTCACTATTTATCAATGAAGAACTTGCAATTAAGTGGTTGTGTTTTAGGTAAATCCCCGTTTTTTAAACCTAGCATTCATGGGCAATTATATCTTCAGTCGCTTTATACCAGAGCAACTGGGATTACCGGCTTATTTGTCAGTACTTTTACAAGAAGCTACATTTAATTTACAAAACGTTATCATCATTCATGTTATATATACACAATTGCAAATGTCTTTTAGCAACATTTGCCGGCAGAAAAAGTTTCCGCATGTTCTAATAATTTTTTGTATATATATATATATTTAAGGTAACTATCGTATTGTTATTTTTAAAACAAATAATATGTATATGTAGGTTATTTTCCAATTTAAGTTGTGTCAATAAACTTTAGAGATAACTTCTTCTCTCAATAAAGAATAACAAATGTAATTTTATGTATAAATTGCATGTACTATCTTATTATAGATTTTATTTTTCTTAGATTTTAGAAATAAAACAGAGGTAGTCAATTATATCTGATCTACAACAGTTGGCAAATGAAATATGCTTTACGTTTTAATTTACGTGTTTCATAAACACGTTTTGACTTTTATAGCTAATTTATATACATTGATGATTACAATATAAAAAATGTGCTTGATAAAAGTTTCGCTACCAAGACATTACGGGTGTAATTATTATATTATTATACGAGGAAAATATCTTTTATAAAGTTAACAATGAGTGATAACTAATACAGTTTCCAAAAAGTTAGTAAGTCTATGATAGGAAATTTGTTTGGACAATAAGTACGAAACAAAAACAAGATGCATCATGAATAAACCATTCATTTGTTTGTAAATATTTTTCTCATAACATCCAATGGTAATAAAGTACAATTGCATCCTTATCGTATTCCATATTGTGTACTTGAGCTGTTACATTACCATTTACTTCATATAGACGTGTTTTCACGGCTCTTCGCCCCCCTCCAAATTTTTGAGGCCTCCAACAGTGAAAAATGACCCTATTTAGGCCCTAAACACTGCTTTTTTAGAAATGTTGTTTAAAACATGATCACTTTTTCGGCGCCGCCCCCATTAAAAAGTACATCAGGGGTTTGCCAGAAGGGAGATGTACTTGTAACAGGAGGCTTTAAATGAAAACGACCATTTTTCACAATATGCTCATGAGGAAATGTTTAAAAATCGAAACAGCCTTTGTTCTGATTTTTTAACTAGACACAGGGCAAATATCTTATACTTAGCAACATTACAAACATTTATGTTTATAAATTTTCATCGTTTATTCGGCTCGTATATGATTTTATATAGGACGCATGTTTTCTTTCTTCAGATCTAAACATATTATATGTTATTTTGGTTTTGGAGTGATATATGTGGATATATTACCTGTCAAGATTTTATATCTTGGCAGGTAATATATCAACATATATCACTCCAAAACCAAAATAATAATTTTATTACCCTTTCCCTGCCGAGTTAAAACGATTTAAAATTAATCATTGCTACTCCAAATGAAACGTCGAAATAAGATTCCCTTTAGGGTACCCCTTCATCACTACATGACGTTACATAAATACATGACGTATTTTCTTTCGAACTTAACGAATGTAAACAAGAGAAAAGGAGTAGTCTGTTGAACGCACTTTTTTGGAATTAATATCAAGCTTTCACAAGGTTATATTTGTTTTCAATACTGATGAGAATATGTATGATTACTCTATTTTGGTAAATATTTATCATTTTACAGTAAAAAGTGCTTCATCGCGTAAAATCAAACCGTACGCGCATCGCCACAGCGCATGTTGTTAAGAACGTGGGGTACCCAACGGGGAAATTTAGTGTGTATATTACCCGTCTGGCTCGGTAATATCAATTTCTTTCGGGTGATCAATATCCAATCAAAAAGGCGGAACAAATCTGGAAGGGTAATTAATTCGTCTATGTAGCATTTTATTCGACTGTTCTAAATGTATTCCTTGCACAGCTGTCCATTGTAGCAACCATTTTACGCGTACGTAAAATCTCGTTTGTTATGAGCTCATTTAATATAATCATGAAAACACCTGATGTGCTCACTGGATTTAAAACTGCTGCCGTTGCATTTTTTAATATCTCATACTCGCTCAAGTTCTTCAATATATTGAGGATGATCTTAATAAAACCTTAAGAAGATATTTACCGAAAGCGATGTCTAAACAATTGTAAAAAATTGATTTAGTCTGATAGACGTGGAGCCACGTGCAAGTGATTGACAACCAAACAGATTTATGCCCGATAAAACATAACGGGAAGTATGAATAGTCTCCACCTTGTTTGAACATATCAGGAGATTAACGGAGGATACGTCATATCGTAACATAAAACAAAACTGTTTCTAAGAAGGATAAAATAACTTGTTCAGTGCCCGTGACGCCAAAATTTGTGTTTTACATACGTTGCCGGAAATAAAAATAACAGGAAAGATAAAGCGCGAATAAATCGATTGATTTAAATCGGTCAGATTGATTGGTTATAATATTTATAATAATCACACTTGTGCGCGTATCTTATATTGTTTGTGAAGAGAAATGTTTTTAACATTTACACCGTAATATATTAAAACAGTCGTCCCATACACCATAATATTTTATACTTTTGTACACTAAAACCCTTCAACATAACCGCTAACTTACAAAGACACATATCTGTAGTAAACGTTGATGTATTTTGTGTTCATTATATTCCTAAAGTAACATCTTGTTAAAGATGTTTAAAATAATTATGTAAAAATAATGATAGATTTGTAAGATATTTAAATTATGATATGTACTTGTTCATTTATCTACTGACTTTGTGTTATTGATTTAAAACTAGCGAAGTACTTCATCTCAGCTATATCTGATCTGACAAATGGGGATCGATGATTACTTTAAATTTAGCTTTTATGGTTGAGTACTGATTTAAAGAACTGGAAGAAGAAGAAAAACAATAAAGATTATCAGGTGATTATAGCACATTTTACTTTAAATTGCAACAGGCACCATACATCAAATGTTAATTTGTTTTCAGTATCGAATATAGAACAATAATTACATGTTTTAAACTCACATAAATGTCGCTTAAATGAGGCAATTAAACATATAATAGAGTGGTTATACGAAAACATATGTTCAGAAATATCGTATTTGTTTACTATGCTATTAAGTACGAAAATAACAATTGATCAGTTGGCTATAATATGCAATTTCAAATATTGCATCAGCAAAATTCCCTTAGATATTGCCATTAATCTAAAATGATATGGCGCTAAGCATAATATTAGAAAGTATACCTAAAGCTTTTCTAAATCATCGAAGTGATCATATAAAACATGATCGATTTCTTCAACTTAATGTTATATAAATATATATAATATTAAGTTGAAGAAATCGATCATATATATTATATATATAATAACTTACTTGGCCGCTATCAAACTGATTCATATTTCTTACCGTTCATGCATCAAGGTTGTTAAAATAATTGACTTTTAACCTTTCCGTGCATTGGTGTCGTAATGAGCTGTCGATTTACAAAACTCAAGGCAATACAAATGTAATATCTACCTAGAAGAGTATCTTCTGTACAATATAAGTGTATTTAATTAGATATTAAATTGAGTCCTTGCTTGGTAATGAAGGACATAGGTTTAGAAATAAATCAATTTTCCTGTTTTCCTTTTGAACTCTTTTTAATAGAACAATTTTTTCATTTCAATAAGGCAGCACGCCTCAAACTCTAAACCTTAAAATATGATTATAAAATATTGCACGCATTAAATGAAGCAAATCAGTGCAGTATAGAATAAAGCATAACCTCAATGCTTTTCGAATTTACTTACACATGGCCACATACAATTAACTAACGTATGCATTGACAGCGTAACGGGGTAGAGTTATTTAGATTGACTAAGCTTTCCAAGGATACGTAACAGTTATATACTTAAAGCTCACATTTTATTTCGACATGTTTTGTTATCAAGAGGCATACCTTCTCGTTCTTGTCAAAAATTAATGAAACCATATAGCTAAGTTAAAGTAATAGTTTGCTTTACACTAATTACGGTGCGGAACAACAACACATAAAAAACAACAAATAATTTGTCAAGTAAAAGAAAACATATTAAAATGATACTTAACTTTGATGAAATTTTTAAAAGGCATTTGGTTCGGGAAATCTAAAAAGCAAATTCTAAATGTTTAAAAATTTTGCCCCAAGTTAAAAAACCTTTCAAAATGCGCACTTCCCTGTTCAAAGGATGAAAAAATGTTGTTTTGTATTTCATTTTTTTTTTTGGAAATTTTTAATTTTAAGACCTTTTGGGGATAAGGACCCCAAAATGGGTTTTAAGTGTTTGAAATTTGAGCTCTCCTTAAGAAAATGCAAGAGGATGTGACAGTAAATATTTTAACGAACCGTACTTGCAATCTATGACTTGTTTATTTTGTTTTCAGTGCTTTATCGAGGAGATCGCTTCACATAACTTTACAACAATAAATGTAACAGTCAAACCCCTTAAACATAACAGCCTTAAAGTAGATTGATTCATGCTGAGTACATATAAATATTAAGGACGCAATTTTATTTTAGGTCTGAAACTGTAATCGAGAGGAAAAAAATGAGGAAAATAAGGAAATTGGTTGTGATGTTAAGTTATTGGATTTACAAAGACGGCACAACAGAAAATATTTTTCATATCACTTAAAATTGAAATTTATTGACATGCGCTTTATATGTATTATTATGCTTAATCACACACCGGTGCTGATTTTGCCACTCAGTAAATATGGTATTGCACATCCGTGCATATAATTTGACGTGACGTCATTAGCGTTATACAAACATTGTGTAAAGACGCGCTAAATGTTAGCGTTATACTATAGGCGTGTAAATGAAAAACTACTCTTATTTCTCTTCAAACGGTCTTTATTTTGTGTATGTGATACAGTAGAGTGAACGTTTCAGTTTACACGCAAAACGCACGTTCCGGAAAAACGCACGCACGTTACACGCTATACGAACGCACGTTACACGCACGCTGTACGAAACGTTTCTAAACGTTTAATAAAATATCCTTATCATATAATTTTTTAACAACTTTAGCTAGATCGTTTAGCGATTTGATTAAATGATAGCTAGACATTCGTGTATTTTAAACGGGTTTATGTTAACTAACTTATCTTATGTCCCATGTTAGAGCTGTCATCAATTCGCGAATGCACTCAACCTGGCACTTGTTTTTTGTCGGGGATTTTTGAAATATAAGCCATCATGCGCTAATACATGTATTAAAATAATTCAACGGGTCCGTCTTTATGCACATTTCTGAAAAAAAATAATTTGCTTTAGCCCAGGAATCTCTTAGATAGATGATAATTGATTACGTCGACACCGCTTTGGCGTAAACAAAATAAAACGAATGGTAAAAACTTTAGCAAATCAGCGATCAAATTATCAAATCATTTACATATAAGCGAACGAAAATAATACATGACCTTTTTAAACAAAGGAAAACATACTTTGCAGACCGGCAGCCCAACATGTTTTCAAGACAAGGGCTGAATCTATATGTTTCAGGACTTTACACCTCCTGGACGTTTCGGCCCTGAACGTTTCGGCCTCAAAACCCTGGTCTATTCGGCACCTTTTTTAAATTTGATAAATAAATAAAAATAAATACCATGCATTATGGGTTATAATATAATATATATAATATAAAACATTCTTGCAAACATGATTGATATAAAGAGATTTTCGGTGATAATACGTATAATGAAATTTCCCTGGGAAAATAAATATTGATTTGATATTTTATATGAGTTCTGAAAGAATTATCAGCTGTAAAACTAAATGCATATATTTATTCATTTTTGTTTTGTTATCAAAAAAATAAATTTCATAAAAATATATTGATTAAAATATGCTTTTATATAACAGATAAGAACGATTATAGAAGTGTGAAAGAAATTGAATAAAGCTTATTTATTTTAATTATTATAAACACTGGTTTATAAATTAGAACCTTTATTTACAATTACATTGGTGATGTGTCCACACAAGCCTAATGAAATTTAATGAATAAGAGTATTATATTAAGAATAAACTTCTATTTTGGGCCCGGAACTGTAAGTTAGAAAAAAAGGAGGAAAATAGAGAAACCTGTCAACCTCATGCACCTGCATAAGTGCCAGGAGGGGAGGAGTGTTGGACTCCAATAATTTGTGAATCATGTGTAAACTGTAAAGTATATGGATTTACCAAAAGAGCGGCGCATCAGAAAATATGATTCATAGCATTGAAATTGAAGTTTAATGACATTTATATGCACTTAATATGTTATAATAATTATGCTATATTATTATTAAGGAACATTAAATGCCTAATACCTTCCTTTTTTGTTACTGTCACAAGTTAGAAAAAAAGGTGCTGCCTCACCAGGACTTTAACCCGGGACCCTCGGAATACCATTCCGCCACTCAATCGACTGAACTATATTGTATTAGGCTGCTTACGCATCATCTCCCTATAAAGTGAACAGTTTGGAACCATTACATATTCTCCTGCTTTATTGAAATTCATCCTTGAATGGGTACAGTGAACAATGTGAAATAGGACTTTGAGTTTTATACCATCCATCACAGTCCCCTTTGGAATAGGTGATGGTATGAAACTTCAAGGCCAATTTCACATTGTTTTATTACTAACTGTTGGGAGTCAAATGTCAAAGGGTGAGAAAAATATGCAGCCTGACTTGAACTTGAGCCAGGGACCCCTTGAATATGGTGTCGAAGCTGACTACCGACTAAGCTATTAATCCGCTTGCACATCTCCTCCCCTCAATAGTGAACAGTTCTGAGCTGTGACTTTACTATAAAGAAATGAAAAAATCAGTTTTACAGTATCTTTTTTGTGATTCCATATACCATGCCAGTAATGGTCCCCTGAAAGGGAAGGGAACACTTCCTTACTGATAGTGGATCTGAACACCTCTGTCTGCATTATAGGACATTTGCCATACCTTTTTTTTATTTTTCAATGAAATTTGGTGGATTTTTTTTCCATATTAATCAATATATATATATCAGATGAAATTGTTACTCAATATTATAGTAATATGTTTCCTTACTAACTTGGTTTCATTTCCTAGGAGGTTATAATAAGGTAAAATTACCCCCATTTTTAAAGATTTAATGTATTTGCTTGAACAGTAAGGCATCATAGAAAATTTACCTTATCTTTCTTAATTGTCAATATAATTCAATGGGGTTTTCTTATTTTAATCAATTAGATGTAGTAGTTACTTGATACTATAACATTATTTGGCTTTACTTACTTTGTTTCAGTGACCAGAAGGTTATAACTAGGTAAACCTACCAAAATTTTCAATGATATAGTGTGGTTAAGTTATTAATAAGGCATTATAGAAAATTAGCCATTATTTCTTAATTTTCAATGAAATTTGTTGGGATGTTCTTATATACGTCAATTAGATGTAGGTTTTACTTATTATTATAATACTATGTTGCTTAAATAACTTTGATTCATTTACCATGAGGTTATTATCAGGTAATATTACTCCCATATTTAATGAATTAGTGTGTAAGCTTGGATAGTTATACATCATAGGAAATTAGCCATAATTTTTTGAATATTCAATGTAATTTATTGAGATATTCTTATTTTTTTCAATTAGATATGCTATAATAGATTTTTGTTGCACTAGTAACTCTGTTTCATCTCCTAGGCTGTTATAATAAGGTAAAAATCCCCATTTTGTAGTGAATTAGTGTACTACTATATTTTATAAAGACAGTAAGGCATCTTAGGAAATTTGCAATAATTCTTATATTTTGTAATGAAATTTGGTGAAACTTCCTTAGTTTAGTCAATTAGATATGTTTGTTAATTAATATGATAGATTAATGTTCCACTTATAGCTTTGTTTAATTTCCAAAGCTATTATAATTAGGTAAAATTTTCATATTTTGTAGTGATTTAGTGTATTATCTTGGACATTAAGGCACCTTAGGGGATTTGCCATAATTCTCATATTTTGTAATGAAATTTGTTAGGACTACCTTATTTTAGTCAATTAAATATGTTTGTTAATTAATATAATAGATTTATGTTATATAAAAAAAACTCATGTGTCATTTCCTAAGAGGTTAAGTTTAAGGTAAAATTACCCGGTGTATCAACATTTTATGTGGCACTGCTTTCTTTAATAGTTGGGGTTCACATGAAATTTACTATAACATTTATATTTTTCATGGAAAATTATTGAAATCTTTTTTTTTAAGTAATCTAATTAAAGCTTTTAATTAATAAAGTTTATTTGGATTGAGTTATCAATTACATTACTTTTCATAGGGATCTTGTATTAAGCTCTTTTTAATGAATTGACCTACCTATGAAGCATAAAATTGATATTGTAGGAAAATTAAAATTACAATCAATTGAAATTGTACAGGTCGCAAGAGATATAAGTATGCAAAATGGGTACCAATTAACCTGTTTTTATAAATATATATAAATACATGGTGATATTTAAGTAAGTGATATTATAGTTAGATTTTTATCAGTTATGAGGTTTATAACTTACTTGAGGGAAGTTAAACAAGTGACTTGGGACTACAGCATACCTAGCTTCCTAGCTGAGAAAAATCTCCAAAGAATTATATGGTTATATATGGATATACTTTTAAGTTAGCAAAGGGCGACACGGGCTCATCTCGGGTATCTCAAAGTCAAAGGGGTATTATGTTAAGTAATGATTACGAATCGATAAACCTTAAAATGATTTTAGATAATATACAGAATATAAATCAAGAGAGCTATATATGTATATCAAAGTGGGTTATATTATGGACCTCATATAAGATTAAGATATATTTGAGCCGTGTCACGACAAAACCAACATAATGGGATTGCGACCAGCATGGATCCAGACCAGCCTGCGCATCCGCGCAGTCTGATCAGGATCCATGCTGTTCGCTATCAGTTTCTTTACATGTTATACGGTTTGTAAGCGAACAGCATGGATCCTGATCAGACTGCGCAGATGGGCAGGCTGGTCTGGTCCGCGCAGTCTGATCAGGATCTATGCTGGTCGCCAACCCACTATGTTGGTTTTGTCGTGACGCGGCTCATTTAACTTTTAACATGTAAACACTGAACTGGATGGGGAAAGAAGGATTGACAATTTTAAGAGTGCTTAAATAATAATTGTAACTGTTTTTTATTGTACATAATAGGAATATTGCTATATCATTGTATTCTTTTTGTTTGATTGGACTGGTTGAAATTCATAGAAAGAATGTGTGCATGTATATTGTTTTTGTTTCAATGCGTGTTAATTGAGAATTAATTTACCTGTTTTTAAAGCTATCTTACCGTATCTGTCATGGGTAAGAGGTGTTCACTTTTAAGCACATAAAAATTGTAAGCAGCCGGACAGATCAGTCGGTAGAGACGCGATCACGAGTTCGGGTCCCTTTGACTGTCATATGGCCCAGAGTTTAATTCCCATTGCTCTGTAACCCTGGGAAATTCAAGAAAATATTTGCATATATAGCAGGGAAGTATTTTACGGTTTACATGGTTTAGAACTGTTTAGGGGAATGAAGTGTAAGCGGCCGAATACCTCAGCGGGAAGAGCCGCGGAATGGCAAATGTATTCCGAGTTTAAGGGCTTCAACTCCCTGCCAGGCTGTTACATATAAATAAAAATCTGTTAATGAGAAAAAGAAATATGAAAAATGGTAAGTAGTTGTCTAAATTTAATATCACCCTAAGTAGGATTTGGACAGTCTGTGTAAAATGTCAGAAGATGAACTGGTAAAGGGGGAGGGGGCGACTAGTCTGATTACCATCATATTATATCTGATGAACCTGCATGATATCGGATATATTGTTACGCATATAGAGACATGTTTGCTGAATTGAATATCAAACATGTTGCCATTAAATAGTGGTTAAATCCTAAGCGTATGTAAAAAAGGATTTAAACTAAACTTCGGCGTAAAGCGCACGTCGAAATCCGGTATTCACCATGAGGTCACAAACTTTTAAAAATGAAAATATCACGATTGATAATATTTCTCTATATAATATTTTTATTCTAAAAAGACACTTAACATCTTTAAATAAAACCGAAATTTACAAAACAGACCTGTTTAAGATATTTTTTAAGTTCTGAATAGTAACAGACACAAAACACGGTACTTAAACGTTTAGACGAACGCAGATCGACGCACGCTAAACGTTTCTGGGGATATCAAACGCACGCTTTCAAACGCACGATAAACGAAAAACGATACACGGAAAACGATAAACGTTAAACGCTTGTAAACGATGCACGCTTGAGAAAGCGTTTCATCAAACGCACGTTGCACGACATACGCACGCACGTTACACGAAAAACGGACGCACGAAAAACGCTATTTTTGACAACCGAAACGTTCACCCTACTGTACTTTTACATAGCAATTGCGTTAATTCAGTAGGGAATTGTCGACATTGGAGTTGAATTAAGCATTGTATAATACAAAATATTCTACAGATAAATTTTCATTTACTGAATCGTATGTTTTCATGTTCAGTCGTTCTGTATGTTTTTATTGAATGGCTGATAAATAGTTACCATGCTGTTTGGAAATTCTAATCGTTTGAGAAAGTATATTTTCAAACTGACATACAGTAGGGTGAACGTTTCGGTTGTCAAAAATAGCGTTTTTCGTGCGTCCGTTTTTCGTGTAACGTGCGTGCGTATAGCGTGCAACGTGCGTTTGCTGGGCTTTTACTGTTCACTTACAAACCGTATAACACTGATAGCGAACATATGCGCAGGCTGGTCTGGATCCATGCTGGTCGCAAACCCATTATGTTGGTTTTATCGTATCGCGGCTCAAATATATCTTAATCTTATATGAGGTCCATAATATAACCCACTTTGATAAACATATATAGCTTTCTTGATTTTTTTCTGTATATTATCTAAAATCACTTTTAAGGTTTATCAATCCGTAATCATTACTTAACATAATACCCCTTTGAGATACCCGAGATGAAGCCTGTGTCGCCCTTTGCTAACTTAAAAGTATATAACCTTTCCATATATAACCATATAATTCTTTGAAGATTTTTAGATAGGTATGCTGTAGTCCCAAGTCACTTGTTTAACTTCCCTCAAGTAAGTTATAAACCTCATAACTAATAAAATTCTAACTATAATATACTTAAATATCACCTATGTATTTATTTAAATTTACAAAAACCCATTTTGCATACTAAAATATATCTTTTGGGACCTGTACAATTTCAATTGATTGTAATTTTAATTTTCCTACAATATCAATTTTATGCTTCATAGGTTGGTCAGTTCATTAAAAATAGCATAATACAAGATCCATATGAAAAGTAATGTATTAGTTAACTAAATCCAAATAAACTTTATTAA